>NW_020203632.1:0-6091 GCF_001531365.2 Cynara cardunculus var. scolymus | reverse complement strand
TATATATATATATATATATATATATATATATATATATATATATATATATATATATGAGGTCTTCTTCTAAAAACTTTATAATTCGTGAGATCCGTAAGATCTATTTTAGACCACAAAAATCTAACATATTTCAAGAAAAAACTTATCACTTCTCTCCTCTCTCTTGTAACATATATACATACATATAATATAATTTGCATACAAGATGAACACATTGTGAAAACTTTCTTAGAAATACTTTTATAGTTTGTGCACATTTTGAATCTACGAGATTTAATATATGTTTTCTGAACAAATTGTGAACAACAACTAAACCGATGCAAAACTAAACCTAAACCTAAAACTTCTAAACACCAAGTGAACACCTCGTTAAGGAATTTCTTAATGTTGTTTACATTATGTTCACAATATGTACACCTTATGTGTATATTCAGTTGGATGAGTGTGTACGTGTACGCTATAAAGATATGAGAGAAGAGAGGGAGGGAAATTTAATATTTTTGGAATTTGACTTTGTTAAAAAAATCTTTTAATGTTTTTTTTTTGATTAACCTAGATATCTAACTCGTTATGCGAGACGACTAATCCTAGGACGACCACCTGCTTTTGCAAATAGCCCGGAGCATCGCATTTGAACCTCCGTGGCCACAAGAGGATTTTTATTTCTCCATGGATTTGAACCTGGAACCTTCTGATATTTTTGATCTTTGGAGCCAAGTTCAAACCAACCAAGCACCACCCTTGTGGTTTTAATGTTTATTTATAACATTAATTATCTCAAATTAGTGGCTTAGAATGAATCTCATATATTTCATAAATTTTGGACAAATGATTAAAGTCCTATATATAGGGATGAGATCGAGAGTGAATATTGAAAAAAGGAAGAACCAAAAACCTCATCCAAACCGTTAGATTGAGATGATCCAACGAATGTGATTATAAATACAAATATCTTCCCTATTTTTTAAATCAAAAATCAACAAAAATTGGAGCAACTGATCACTTTATTATCTTTAAATTGATATCCATTTTGATATATTTTTAGAGAGAGAGATGATCATGCGAGAAGTTGATTAATTTGCGAGAAAGCAAGAAGAAATATGAGTCACATATCTTATTTAATAGATGAATTAAATACGAACATGGTTCTTGAACCCTTAAAATTCATGGGTAGGGTCCATGTGGTTTCACTTTCATTACAGAGTCGATCCCTAAACCTAACTTATGTTAAGGAACTTCTTTAAATAAGGAGCATTTTAGTTTTTTCCCCTTTTCATTCACTGTCAGTTAAAAATTAGAGTAAATTAAAAATTATGGTCCCTGTTGTTCATACTTTTTACCCACACTTTCGTGAACCGAGGCTTCCGATTCAATAGATAACCCCTGATTAATACCTTTACCTCGCCCCTGGCCTCTTCTCCAACCTCGAGTCCTGTCAATCATTGTAGTTTTCGAATTAATGTATGGCTCACAAATTACCCATCTCGCCTTCGACCTCTACCACAGCTGACCCGGAGGATCTCCCCAGATTATTTTCAAGCAAAGGATCACAATTAGGCCCATCTGGAGAATCTGAGGCAGTTTGTACAAACCGACACAAATTGGTTATCATCTTGTAATACACAAAATGAATACACATTTAATCACATAATCAAATTTAATAAGGTATTGAAGTACAAACATGCACTTGTAAACTCATAAATATATTGGCTAAATATAATTTGAATTTACCTTACACGTAGTCCTTTCTACCTGTTATATTTAATATCCCGAGGGTTCTAAACATGACAGTGACATATTATCATGCAATAAAACCACCTAGTTTAAGTCTAGGCATCAAACTAGATGCCTAAATCCCTAAACTTAGGATCTAATATCAGCTTTAACAACCCAACTTTCCACATAACGTATAGCACATAATTTACATATATTATATCATATTTATATTACACATTGGGTCCAAAATATAATAAGACCATACAACTGTCAAAAGTCTACTATAAATTTTTTGCTAACATATTAAAAACAAACTTTAAAACATCCTTCAGACGAACTTCACATATAACAAATTACATAACATAACCTCATGCTTTTCCCTTTCCTTTACTTTTTAACCATCATTGTCCCAAAATGCATATTTTTTAAAACAAAATGAAGGTCAGACCATACGAGTCAGTGAGGTAATCCATGTTAAAAGCAATACTGCAATAAAACAGTTCCTATAAAACCTTTCAGAATCAGTATAATCATATGAATGGAAAATTAAAATCTTTGTTGGCGGTTTTACGTACACGGGATGAGCATCATTAAGGCTTTTGCATTCGTTTTCGCGTGACTTATAACGTTAATCTCGATCCTCTTTGAATTACTCAAGTAGTTAAGTCCGGATTTTCGTTTTTTATGAAAAATTGTCACATAAATCACATTATATGTGAAATTAAAATAAATAATTCTGGTTTTTTTTTTTTTTTAGGGGGGGGGGGGTTTAAAAAAGGAAGGAATGGTTAGGAGCATTATGGAGAAGTTGCCATGTATATCTCCTCCTCTCTAGAATCTACACATAACCGATCCATTTTCGATTTATTCATTAGGAGAAAAAATAAATTCAAACCCACAAATTCCCCCCTCTCTCTCATCACTTTCTCTCTCTAGACACCAAAAAACCAGCCATGACTACACCCTATACGTTAATCAGAGGTCGGATGAAAGATCTGATATCCTGTTTCAACGCCTGTAACCTTTCGATCAAGGATGATGCTGATGATAAGAAGCCAAAAGCATCATCAATTGACGATGATCGGAAGCAGCGGCGTAAAGAGAAGAAACAAGTGGAACTTGTAACGGCGGTTGAGAAAGGTGGTGGTGGTGGTGGTGGAGGAGGAGGAGAAGAGTCGCCGGCGAGTTGTCAATCGTGTGAGTCTGAGGAAGATGAGTACATCGTGTTTTACTTCAAGGATCGTCACGCCGGGCAGGACGTGATTGAGGAAAGAGGCTCAGAGCGGTCCCTACGGAGGAAGCAGGACTCCGCCGCTGCCAATCACCGGAAGGTTTGTTTTCTGACCAATGGTTTTCTTAAGGGTTGAATGGAATGAATTCACTGTATTAATGTTTTTGCACCAATCAAATTTTAGGGCACAAATTACCATTTAATAGAGTGTTTATTGGTCTGTTGTTTCTTTACTATTGTGGCCTAAAATATTTATAATTTTAGATTTATTTCTTCATATTTTTCGTTAGCCGAAGGTTTTCTCGAGAACAAACTATTTATTTGTTCATAAGTTCTATCGAACAGAGGTCAGGTATACATACATCTTTTCTTATGTATATATATATATATATATATATATATACACTCTTTGGTTATTGTATATAGGCAATTATATCCCATTTACACATTTGATTGTCTAAACTTTATTTTCATCATTCGGGTTTATTCTGCACAATCAAGTTGAAAAATCTTGCAGATGTAATACACTCAACGTCGCAACTTTTTGTTTATCTTATGGAACACACACGCTTTACTAATAACGACAATTATAACGTGGCACTTGCAGAAACGTGAAACGGGCAAGATCCAAGCTGATGCGAAGATGAATGTTTCTCAAGTAACTGAAGAGCCGAATGAGTCCAAGGAACACAACACATTGAGCGAATCAAGCGACTCAAGCACAAGCTCTTTCGCCTTCCCAACGTAAGTATAACAAGCATCCTCATTGTTTCAAAGAATGGTACTCCCTCAATCCCAAGTTACAATAAGGAAAAGACACACAATATGTTTAGTAATTGATTTATAAATCATATGCCGTTATATCTGAAAGTGAACACTTATTTTAGAACAGATACAGTATTATGAAATAACCAAAACGATACATATATATATATATATATACAGATGTATATAATGGGGTTGTTTGGTTAATAATTAATATGCAGAATCCAAAGGGAATGGACAGGTAGCCCTGCACTGATGCCAAGACCAGAAGGACACAACAAGTCAAGGAATGTTTGTATTCAATGTTGTAAATTCTAGCTTTCTCTCATTTTGATCAGAAAACTATAACCACATTTTTAAGCATGTTGACTTTGAAACTGGTCAACATTTCAGAAGTAAGGATGGAAGCTGGTAGTGAGTGGGATGCATGCAGCCATGGTGGTAATCTTCAAAGGCATGCAAGAATCATCTATTAACAAGCATTTAGATATATGTTATAACCATAGAAGAAATTAAATGGTATCCATTTAATGTATTTGGAGCCCTTTTTGCAAGTTGTCTCCAATTGTAACTTCTTTTTATTAACCATAGTTTTACCATGAACTTCTTTGAAGATTGTGTTTTGTTGACGGTTTAGTAGTTTGTGGTTCGTTTTTATGTTTAATTTAGTCGGTTTTTCTTCGTTTATAAGAATTGGATCGCTTGCTACTGATATCTACTTAATTGGTATGTTTATCTTTTGTTTAGTTAAGTTGTACAATGAGTTTCTATTGCCTTTAGATTCAAAACTGAAATGAATTGGAGTTGCATCTCTTTTCCATTTCCGTCCAATACATAGAATCATTCATTACATTGATGAACTTATCTAATACGTTTAGATGCATACAATATATATGGACATATTCAAATGGATATGAGCAAGTTTACGAGTTTTTTCTCTTGTTTTGCTTCAAGGGATCGATGGATGGCTTGTGTCATGTGATAATATTAATGAACTTATTTAGTGATCCTCATGTAATGAGTTTTTTTTTTCTCTTGCTTTGCTTTAAGAGAAAAACTCGTTAATTGAATCTCAAAACCAACATCAAAATCACTGTAAGCTTCAAACCACCATTTCTAAGGCCCAAATCCTCTCAACCTGGTCGCCTATTTCCTCCTCCCTAGCTTCCCTTTCCTTCTTCCATTCCCTATCATTTTTGACCTAGCATACTTCGATGTTGATCATCGCAAGACACAAGCCATCCGTCAACCTCCTCCTCAACTCACTGTTGTTTATGGTCGCCATCCCCCCCCCCCCCCAAAAAAAATCGATATGCTCGAGCAACAAACAACATCACAATGTGATCTGTCTTTGTTTTTCTTCCTTAGAAACCAATCAAACCCTTCCAATACAATTTACAAATTGAAGATACAAAACCAATCAAACCCTAATTGAAAATAAAAAATAGCGGTCTTGTGAAGGAGGAAAAGGGATTCTTTTCTAGATATTTTTCCTTCTTCGAAAACTTCCCAAGAAATCCCTTGCCAGTATGGAGCTTGAATACTCATGACGAGTGTTTAATTACGATTTACGACATCAAACCATAAAGACAAATACAAAAATGACAAATTTAATAAACACAAATACAAAAAAGACAAAATAAGTTACGGAAAAACTAAAATACCACTTATCTAACGGGATTTTCTAAACGATCATTAGAGGAAGGGAACAAATTCGAACAATTTTGCATTCCACTGTATCCATCTTGCATTTTTCAAATTGTATGGACAAAAAGTGTTATAATTGACAAACTGTAGGGACCAAATTTGTAGTTTATTATAATATTTAACCTATAATTTAAAAAATCGTTATTTATAATGGAAAATAATTACATATTATTTATTTAATGCATTTATTATTTGTATTTAATGTTTAATGCATTACTGATTGGTATTTAATGTTTAATAGATTATTGATTTGTATTTAATATATTACTAATTTGTATTTAGTATTTAATGCATGTTGTGTTTTTCACATTTAAGATTTTTACTTAAATGTTTTACAAGATAACTAGAAGGGTATTCGGGCAATACATCGAGACACATCATGATTTTAGTGTTTCGTTGTATTCCCTTTTTATGTCGATATAATACGCTTTTATGTGATTTTGAGAAAAACGATAATATTTTTATTTTTGAATAAAATATAAATTTAAAAATATTATAAATTTTTTTAAAAAATATATCGATATCAGTATCAAATTAATCTTTCTAAAAGTTCTTGTGTTTGGTGTAATTTTCTTAATTCAATTTTTTAAACTATAATTTAATTTAGGTTTAATAATATAATTTTTATAAAGATAATAATTAAGTATTATGTTATAATTTAATGATTATCCT
>NW_020203631.1:15721-17851 GCF_001531365.2 Cynara cardunculus var. scolymus | reverse complement strand
TAAACGATTCCCGTCCAAGGCAAGAAAATTTGTGCCTTTTCAACGATTTCTGCAACTTTTCATTAAAGCTATGATGGATGCAAATGAGAATATTCCGGCCADATTACATTCARAAAAAGGGCCAGCATTTGCCATGACAAGGATTCGACAGCATACGGAAGTTGAAGACATGGATTCCATTATGCCTGTCCCACCAGAGTTGATTGCTCTTGCTAATCAGAACGCTAAGTGCATTATAGACTATAGGAGAGTGATAGATCCGATAGTTCAGCCAGAACYGGTTGAACTTGCCCAAGGATTACCCCATGCCTCAGCTGAGAGAGATATAGAAGTAGAAGAGAGAGTTCAGGCACAAGGGGTACCTGAACAGGGTAGTGAGCTAAGAGAAAATGTAATTGAGAGGGGTGACTTGGTGCGGGGAGCTTCTGATCAGCAACGCACTTTAACTGCCAGAGCTTCTCTTTCTTCGAAAGCTATTGAATCAGATAAACGAGCAGATTCTGGTGATGATGATAATAATGATGATGATGATGCAACAACTGCGCATATTGGATCATTTGCTGATGATATTGCTATGATATTCCCTGAATATGCAACTCAACAAACTTGTCCCAGTCTACGATCATTATCCTTTATGATCGAATACTTCAAGATATATCTACTGGAAGAGGAGATGAGGGAGTTGAAGTTGGAAAACAAGAGAGCTTGAGAGAACGGGAAGAAAAAGAACATGGAGTGGGTGTGAGAGGAGCAGAAAAAGAAGTACAAGCTCCTATCCAAACCGAAACAGTTAGCCGGGCACCCACATCTGCTACTGACATTCATGTGTTGAATGTTAGTGTTGAACAAGACATAGCTAGCCCAGCTATGCAATTGCACACCCTTCCTATCCACTCAGTTGGTTCTCAACAACCAACTGTTTCAATTTCTCACGAGGATTTAGCACATATGCTAACTACTTCTCAGTCGGAGAATGTAGTTATTGAAACAAGTAGGTCGCTGCCCCAGCCTATGCCTTTGATTCTGTGCACCTCGAGTTTAGAGCCCATACACATAGGTACACATGAGTCAGGAGCATCTGTTGCTCCAAGTGTTGTTCTAAGTGAACTAGCTGGAACGACCAGAGTGATGTCTGTTGACATATCACAAGGACATGTAGGAAGTCCTACCAATGCTAACATTACGCCAATATTGAACATAGGCACAACAGTTTACTCAACTGTTGTTTCAACTGGTAATCTAAGTGATCCAGGTGTGATTTTACCCGATTTTGTGTCACGGGAATATTTTGATGGCGCCCTAAAGGCTGTTCAAGAGAATTTTGATGCACAAATAGCTAGTATGAAGAGGTTGATTAAAGGGAAAGAGCAAGTTGTTGAAGAGCCACCTTTTGCGCCATCACCACCACCTGTACCAGAACCATCAGTACCGGAACTATCGGTGGATGAGCTGAAATCGTTACTTTACGCTAAATTGATGGCTGCTCAAAGCGAAGATGCCGAAGATGTAGACTTGGTCAGCCTTCTTCGTCAACAACTTGATACTAACCCATTTATTCGAGCCTCAGAGTTCTTGACTTTTCATCATGTAATTAGTGCTAATTTCTCAAAAGTTAGTCACTTGGTTACATCTAATACCCTAGAGCTGAAACGTTCAACGGATGCTCTTGTTGAAAGAGTATCTGTACTTGAAGAAACTTGCAGATCTCAGGCCGAATCTCTTAAATGAAAACACGACGATCAGGATGATCCTGATAGTCATGAGGGGGAGATGAAGAAACAGAGATTGGCTGAGACATCTGCACAAGGAGCAAGAGCGGGTGAAGAGTCAATTCCTCAGGATGTAAACGTTAAATGTTCTGCCCCAGAGACTGTATGGGAAAGAATAATTAAGGCTATCGTGGTTTTTAGAGGAAGAAGTGGAGGCAAGTCCAACGATCGAGCCAATGGTTGAAAAGTCGGCGGACTCCACGGTAGAAACAAGGTTGTTTATGGACTTGTCTGCCAACGTGGGATTCAACAGTGCATTTTCTACTACTCTGGGTGGAGAGCAGGACTTTGGTGAAGATGTGGATAACATTGATGAGTCAACTGGATTGTACTTTGACTTTGAAGACGATGTAGAAGAAGA
>NW_020203631.1:12538-14751 GCF_001531365.2 Cynara cardunculus var. scolymus | reverse complement strand
AAGATACTTGGACTACGCAAAACGAAATTCACAAGAGTCCAAACTTGAATCCAAAGGGGGAGAATGTTGGGTTCAAGATTAGAGCTTAAAAGTTGTATTCAAGTTTCTCCTTAGAATAGTTTTACTTGTAATATTTTAGCCTTTACTTTCCTAGTATAAATAGGAAATTCCTTGTAATTGTATTTAGAGCTTTTGTTATCAATTCTGAAATCAAGATTTGGCTGATGTAATTCTCTCTCTCTCCAATCTAATCATTACTTACATCATTCTTAGTTTTCATCATTATTCATATCAATCTATGAAGATCACATCAAGATTTGTATGAAATCTGGACTCCACACCTCCAAAGTGGTCTATCTTTCTCTTAGAACTTATTTTAATGAGTTATCTTTTTAATGCATCTGGTCTCACTAAAAAATATTGAGTTTTGAGCCTTCAAGTTCTTGATACAAGATTATGGTGCAAAAAGAGCAACGCTGACAGAATCTTGCATGCATTTTAAAACGGTCATATCTCCTTCAAAACTCAATACAAATGTGTGATTCATTTTCTGGAAGTTAGCCTTATGTGTTAGATTTAAAATAAAGTTAAAATTACCAAAAAAGGATGAGTGTATACCCTGAAAACGGCCGTCACTCGAAGAGTGTGCAATCTGTCTTGGGGACTGTGTCACTCAAAGATGTAGGGTAATGATGATGCCTTAAACCCATCCAAAATTCTTGATATTTGGAAAAAATCTGTTTAACTCATTACTTTTGATGGTATAAAAATTTGGACTCAAAAAGGGTTATGGAAGGTTCCTTCTGACAGTGATTTGCGAGACCAAAATTCCAGAAACAGAATTTGCATTATATCCAAGGGGTAACTTTATGTGCAAAGGACTTTGATTTTAAAATGTATAATTTTTGGACTATTTTTAGAGCAAATGATATAAGTATCAACTTTAATTCATAAAAATCATTGGAATTACATAAGATATAATTTGACTTTATCTTTATCGAGACCCGATAGGTAATCTAATTTTTGGATTCCGGACTGTTTAGGAAAGTTAGGGCGGACGTGTAGTGCTTCAAACGTCATCAAATTCTTGGATATTCATCAGCAAACTTGTGAGTATTCACGGCCCCACTTTTACTACTTTTTGTTTATTTAAACTGGGGGAAAAGCATGGAGTTATGCAAACTATACTGTTTATTGTAAAATTGTTGGACTAAAGAACTGTTTAGTCAAGATTTGTTGAAGTTATGAAAAATTGACTGTATTGCACTATGATATAAATGGTAATTTGATGTACTTGAGAGGATATGTATTAAAAAGTCCCCTCCCGTAAACGCTACTAGTTAACTCGGGCACGTTCCCGGGCCATGGTAATTGTGGATAGCCGCTATTGTGTTGACAGTCCCACCCAAAAACGGGTGCACATTACCTATGTTTAATAGTCTACTCATGTGTACGAACGGGTCACCACTGAAGTAGTACTGATACGAACCGTGGTACCTTAGTGAGCGCGGACCACTTTATGGTAGTTCGTGAAATAATGGGGCACATTGGTCAGGAAAGGCTCAGTAGCGTCTCAAGTTTTAAACATCGTTATAGACTTACATTTATCGGATGCAAGTTTATGTATTAGTTTGCAAGAATTGATTTATGCATTGAAAATAATTTTGTGCATATGAAAATCCGTGAACTCACCAACTCTTTGTAGTTGACATTGTTTTATATTTCATGCTTTTCAGGAAATAAGTAAGAAATGAAGGTTTGGAGCATATATGTGACGACACCGATTAAGTTTATTTTGAAACTTTTGTAAAGATTTATTCTATCTCCAACTTGGTTAAGGATGTTAAATTCGAATCTTGTAAAAATTGAAAAGTGTTAGTTAATATATGTTGCTGTGACTCGCTTACATGTTTCATCTCGTGTTTCCGCTTTAACGGGGTGTGACATATTTGGTATCAGAGCCTCAGTTATAGAGAACACCGGTTTTTTCTTAAAAACCATAAACTATAACCAAATATATTCATATATATATATATACAAAGCGGGTCACATTATTATATGTCAATTAAACAAAGCCTGATCACCTATGTTTAATTTACATATAATAGAAGAACTTAATCGGTTGTATTAAAGATATGCTCCAATTAAGAAATTGTTGTGAAAAGCATGATTATGTATGTGTTTGCATAAATTATGAATATCCATTGCCCTAG
>NW_020203631.1:3920-12398 GCF_001531365.2 Cynara cardunculus var. scolymus | reverse complement strand
AGGACCAGAGGCGATGAATTAGAAATTCCTTATATCGCTAAGTGACCATGTTGAACCAGAAGCGCTGGTTAGAAGGACCAGAGGCGATGAATTAGAAATCTCTTATATCGCTAAGTGTCCATGTTGAACCAGAAGCACTGGTTAGAAGGACCAGAGGCGATTAATTTAAAATTCCTTATATCGCTAAGTGTCCATGTTGAACCAGAAACGCTGGTTAGAAGGACCAGAGGCGTTGAATTAGAAATCCCTTATATCACTAAGTGTGAATGACGAACCAGAGGTCGATGGACCAGAGATCCACTGATCTGCTAAGTATGAGGAACCAGAGGACCGATGGATGAGTCATCCATTATTTTTCTAAGTATGGATGTTGAACCAACGACCGATGAAATAGAACTCCATTGATTTGCTATGTATGTAGAACCAGAGGACCGATGGATGAGAAATCCATTACTTTTCTAAGTATGTAAGTTGAAGCAGAGGACCGATGAACTAGAACCCAAAAAATTTCTAACTGTGGTAACGCAACCAGAGACTCTTGTAATGCAACCAGCGACTTTCGCTATCCAGAGGCTCTAGCTTGAGTGCCACCATTAGCCTTGCTTAGAAGCTTTTGTTATAACACTAAGCACTTATAGATGGTACATTTCGTATTTAAGATTGTTAATACCGTAGATCACTATGTCATCATCCGCTCTTAATGAATATTCGGCAGACGAATCCGGTTATGTGGTTAGCCGATCTAGAAGGAACTCATCCATCAATGAAGAGGTAGACCCATATAAGCATGAGGACACAGCGACTAGCGAGACACCTGCTTCATCACCTGCATCCATATTGCCCCATCGGAGCCAGTGCCCGATATTCCACCTCAAACCCTTCATGGTCCAAGGATTAGAGTCACGTCTAGGAAAAATGTTCCACTACCTCGGAGGGTGACTTTTGAGAATTCCACTAGAGTTAGAGGGGAGTCATCCCAACCACATAATGAGAGCAGGACCTCTCAGGTAGTGACAGGAGTACCTACATCCTACACTCAGGGCATGAATCTGTCTGAACGAGAGTGGGTGCGGAAAATCGCATCAGAGACTCAAACTCACTAGACCCGGCTGGGATACCACCACCACATTTTGAACAACCTATCCGATGTTATGGAAATGCACCACCAGCGTATGATGAGAACCTCGGATGCCGTCATCGCTGCTAGACAGAAGATTAGGAGTTTGTACAAGTGCCTGGTGGTGAGTGGGATGATGATGTTGATGCTAGGAATGCTGATTGGTTGGATGTTGCTCTAAAAATGATATCTAGTGATAGAATATTTACTCTTTTGCATTGAAACCTAAGATCTTGTTTTGGTGGGCTGTAAACAACTGTGAACTTATGACGTCTTTTGAGAAATGCTTATCTACATCAAGCCATGGTTGAATATAAAATTATTTTGTTCGATTATGTAAATGCTTGAATGTTATCCACAAGATGAATATTCTTTGCATCATTTAAGTGACTAGAAGTTATTATCAATGATATTGCCATGAAAATGACGAAATTTCCTTCTGACTTAGGCCTTAGAAAATGCCGCCAAGAAGAGAAAACCCTGAAGTTGCATGACTCGTGTCAGAACAACTCTTGGCCGCACTCCCCAACATTGTCAGCCAGCTAGCGGCAGGACGGAACGCTAAACAACCAACCAATTTTGACCCTAGAACACCCAGGGAATGCACCTATAAATCCTTCAGATCCTGCTACCCAAAAGAATTCCATGGAACCGAGGGAGCCGTAGGATTATTAACCTGGATTGAGGGTATGGAATCTGTCCTCCATATCAGTAAATGTACTGAAGCAAATAAGGTAGAATACGATGCACGCTTACTACATGGTCGGACACTGACATGGTCGGGAAACGGCCAACCAACTTTCATGGGAGGAGTTCAAGAAACTACTTAAGGACGAATACTGTCCAAGGAGTGAACTCCAAAAGTTGGAAATGGAATTATGGAACCATGAGATGAAAGGRGAAAACATAGCTGCATATACTTCTCGATTCCATGAGTTAGCAAATTTAGTGCCACATCTGGTGACACCCGAGGAAGTTCGAATCGAGAGATATATTCGAGGATTATCTCCAGAAATTCGAGGAAATATCACCTCGGCAATAAATGCAAATATCCGCATTGGGGGAATTGCATCATTTGTCAAAGATGCCACAGAGGGGGTCATTCCACGAAGGATTGCCGAAAGCGATTGTGTTTTGATTGTGGGAGTCCAGACCATATAGGAAATGTTTGCTCAAGGAGAAAACAAGGAACAAATGCTAACCAAGCCTGACCAGCCAATCAAGGAAACCCAGAAAGTCAAGCATGGGGCCGAGCATTTGAGATTGGAGCAAAGGAAGCTAGGCATGATCCCAATGTGGTTACAGGTACATTTCTCTTGAATAATGAATTTGCATCAGTATTATTTGATTCAAGAGTCTAAGGAATGGGAAATCCCACCATTGTTTTGCAGGGGGGAAAGATACAGTTCTATCAAAGGAAGAAGGTTTTTTTCTACCAATTGGGGCCCTTCCTTCACCCATATTTATTTCTTAGTTCTTATCAATTCCTGTAATGTAAAAAAGAACAATTTGAATATTTAATTTTTTAATATTGAATAGAAGGACCATATCTAATACACAATAGGAGACTCTTGAACTGAAAACCAGTCAGATAGAAGTTTTGTATCATTAGATTTTAAGCCAAAGATTAACTTAAAGCCCCAAAGGATGAAAGAAGTTTATATAATAGAATTTACCAATGGCCAAGAAATTACGGCTAGAGACATAATCATGAACTGCACACTAAGTTTAGCCAACAAGGATTTCAGCATAGACCTTATTCTGATTGAGTTAGGAAGTTTTGATATAGTCGTAGGCATGGATTGGTTATCTAAAAATCGAGTTGAAATAGTTTGTTTGGAAAAGATTATCCGAATTCCTCAAGAAGGAGGTGAAGCAATTGTAATTCAAGGAGACGAGTCAGATTGGGAAATTTAAATAGTATCATGCACGAAGATGCAGAAATACTTAAAGAATAATTATGTTGCATTTTTGGCACACTTTATAGATAAGAAGGGCAAAGAAAGATTCTATTCATCAAAAAGAAAGATGGGTCAATGCGAATGTGCATTGATTATAGGGAACTTAATAAGAAGACCATCAAGAATAGATACCCTCTTCCTAGAATCGATGATTTATTCGATCAACTCAAAGGTGTTGTATACTTTTCAAAGATCGATCTACGATCCGGCTATCATCAAGTGAGAATTCGAGAAGAGGACACCCCCAAAATGGAATTTAAGACCCGATACGGTCATTACGAATTTTTAGTTATGCCATTCGAGTTAACCAATGCACCGACGGTCTTTATGTATCTGATGAATAGGGTTTGCAGACCATACCTGGATAAATTTGTAATCGTTTTCATAGACGACATACTAATTTATTCACGACTGTGAAATTAAGTTCCATTCCCGCAAAGCAAATGTGGTAGCCGATGCTCTAAGTAGTAAGGAAAGAGTGAAACCAACAAGGGTGAGGGCTTTGGGAGCAATAGAGACTAGAAGGAGAAATTGAAGAATGAGACCCTAGACCATATAGAGACTAAGTTTCAACTGAAATCAGATGGAGTGTATTATTTGGGAGACAAGGTTTGGATACCTAAAATTGGCAATCTTATATCCATAATTTTGGATGAAGCCCATCGATCAAAATACTCAGTCCACCCGGGAGCGGATAAAATGTATAAGGATCACTATTGGTGGCCTGGAATGAAATAAAGACATTGCACTTTATGTAAGCAAGTGTTTAACTTGTGCAATGGTCAAGGCTGAACACCAAAAACCATCCAGTCTACTTTAACAACCAGAGATTCCCCAATGGAAGTGGGAACAAATATCAATGGACTTCATAAGTAAGTTACCCAGGACTAGAAAAGGGCATGACGCTATTTGGGTAATCATAGATCGACTGACGAAATCTGCTCATTTCCTACCATCCGAGAAGATTATAAGATGGAGAAGCTGGCACAAATTTACATAAATGAAATCATTACCCAGCATGGAGAACCTCTTTCCATCCTCTCGGATAGAGACAGTCGATTTACGTCAAGATTTTGGCAATCACTTCAAGCAGGATTAGGTACACGACTTGATCTAAGTACTTCATACCACCCTCAAACGGACGGACATATGGAGAGAACAATCCAGATACTAGAAGACATGTTACGCGTATGCGCCATAGATTTTGGTGGAAGATGGGATATGAACTTTCCGTTAGTCGAATTTGCATACAACAACAGCTACCATGCCAATATTCAGTGTGCGCCTTATGAAGCATTATATGGACGCAAGTGCAGATCTCCACTCAGTTGGTTAGAAATCGGCGATCGGCAGTTAACTAGACCTGATGTTATCCAAGAGACTACTGACAAGATTGTAAATATCAAGGATCGACTCAAGGCTGCAAGAGATCGCCAAAAAAGTTATGCTGATAATCGGAAGAGACCATTAGAGTTTCAAAAATGAGATAATGTACTCTTAAAAGTCTCACCATGGAAAGGAGTAATGTGTTTCGGGAAAAGAGGTAAATTGGGTCCCCGATATACATTTGAAGTAACCGAGAGAATTGGACCTGTGGCATATAAGTAAAATTTGCCACAAGAAATTAAGCGCTATTCATGATACCTTTTGTTAAACCCCATAATTCATTATGTGAAAAGTAATGAAAAACAATAAGTGATGAAGAACAAGGAGACCGATGAAGACATCAAGGGAGAAATGGCTAAGTCTTGAGCACAACCATAGGACCTATGGACGACCAAGGATGCGATGGAAAGAGCATCTCCATCGAACCTCTGGTCAAATATACTTAGAGTATTTTGCAGCAATACATCCTGAAAGCATGCGATGAAGACTTAAAGATAAGGATGATTCATCACACCATGAATGACAGCTGGAGATGACAAGTCAACTGCCAGACTTCGAGTTCATCTTTGATATTAAAGCTTATCCATAGTTTAGATAAACGTTATTTGTTAATAAGAAGATTAGCTAAAATGTCTCACTAGATAGTTATCTTCGTATTAGCTTATCAGTATAAATAGGTGGTTAGGCCTATTGTAAAAATAAGCTTTTACATTTTTATTATTAATAAAGTGAAATCATTGACACTCAAGATTGTTCATAATTGTTTATATTTCTTCTTGAGTGTTCTTCACTTTCTTCATCAAATCACTATAATTTGGTTATTATTAACTAGATTATTAGTCTTATAGAGAGATATGGGATCAACAATTGGTATCAGAGCCGATTGATTGATTTTCCAATCAAGACGATCAAACAAAAATCTCTCAACTTTTGAACTTCTTCCTCGTCAATACACAAATCCTTCTCTTCAAAATTCTCAATGGCCAACTGGAATTTTGCTTATAGCATTCGCTCCCTCACCAAGCCTCCAACTCTTCAACGAGAAGAATATCCACAATGGAAGATCAAAATGGTGAATTTCTTGGAAGGAATGGACAGGAACCTCCTTCGATCTGTAATGGAGGGTCCTTGCATCCCACAAACTTTTGTCCTAAGAGTTCCAGGAACAAACACCACAGCTAAAATTCCTGCCTACTATATGCCCAAGGATGAGAAGAATTGGGATGAAGACGACGTGGAAAGAGTAGAAACAGACAAGAAGGCCAAACAATTGATTATCATGGCCATACCCAATGAAATCTTCCAATCCCTTGACGCATGCTCCACTACCAAGGAACTATGGGATGAACTGGCATGCCAACTGGAAGGAGGAGCAAAAACGAGAAAAAATTGTAGAGCACAATGTCTCAACGAATACACTAATTTCAAGGCCCTTCCTGATGAACCAATACAGAAGDCGTATGATCGTTKTAACACATTGATCAATCAATGTCGTCGAAACGACATCTCCAGAACTAAGGAAGAAAACAACGTTTTATTCCTAAAAAGTCTAGGCGATGAATGGATTCAGCTGTCTATGTCCCTTCAAGCAAACCAGGACCTAGACAGCTGGTCACTTCATGATMTGTATGGAACGCTTGCAGCACAAGAGAATGACATAATGAAAAGGAAGGTTTCCATTGGTGGACCTCTTGCCCTTGCTGCCAATGAAAAGGAAAAATCAAGGTATTCTACCAAAGAACATAAAAAGAAAGGCAAGAAAGCATTGGTAGTAGAATCAGAATATGAAGAAGAAACATCTGAATCAGATGATGAAATTAAAGCTTTTGCCAAATCTTTGGCCTTGATCACAAAGCAGTTCCAGAGAAAGTTCATCCAGAAACCCTATGAACGAAAAGAGTTCAAAAGGGAAAGGTACCAGTCATCATACCAAAGGAAGCCATCAAAATTTCATCAGAGGGAAGATAGAAGAGATGGGAGAGAAGAAAGAGAAGAAAGAAGAGAAGAYAAAAGAGACGAGAGGAAAGAAGACAAGGATGGAAGGAAGAATGACCTTCGATGCTTTAGATGTGGAAAGCTCGTTCATTTCTCCAAAGAATGCCGAGGACGATTGGTAAACGATGCTGATTATTACAAGAAAAAAATACAAATATAATTCCACAGAGCGAAGCCTGATGGCTGAAAAAGAAAATTGGGTGTCCGATTCTTCATCAGATGATGAAGACAAAGCACTCATATGTCTAATGGCCACGTCCAACGCAGAATTCGCCTACAACTCTAATGACCAGGTATGTGAGTCTACCTCCAATGAAACCAACTCTGCCCCATCGGAGCTAGAGTTAAGGGTAATAAAACATTCTGAAGATTTCTTGAAATTAAAAGAGAAATTAAATTTTGAAAAATCTGAAAGGATAAAAGCGAAAAAAGAAACAAGTTTCTACAAAAGAGAAACTGACCTTCTAACCGAAGAAAAAGCTGAACTTGCAAAGAAAAATGACTCGCATAAGCACTCTAAAGAAATCAGAAAAAGATAAACTTATGGAATTAAACAAACGAATAACTAAGGACCTAGGAAAGAAAACAAAGGCCTTAAAGGAATCCGAGGCAGAGAGACTAAATTCAGTAGCTCTTAAAGATTTCTTCCAAAAAGAACGGAAAATACTTCACCAGAAGCTTCAAACCAATTAACTTCTAATGAAGAAGTATAAAGATGCCCAAGACGTTTATGAAAAATTAAATGGACAAACGGATACTCAAGGAATAGGATTCAATGAATTGGACTTTTTCATCAAATCAAAGAAATCTACCCTTGAATCCACTTTCAAACTTGGATGCATTCAAAAACCCGATTTTACTCCAAAACCAAAAGCAAATTTTAAAAGAGTTAAAGGCGACGGAAAAACTGTCGTTTCAAGACGGAACTTTGAAAATGTGGTATACGAGAACAGTACGAGTAAGAATTCTGATGGACGAAATGACACCTCTCAATCAGTAACCAATGGAAATCCTATGGTTAAACCAGAGTCTCTGATTGTCAATTCCTCTCCATCAGCAAGTACTGTTGATTGATATGAAATCTTCAAGAAATATTTCAGTATGTGTCGGACCGTTCTTGTTTGATCTTGTGTACTCCCTTGGACCCAACTTCTTAGTCTTGAATCAAACAAAGAAGGGTATATAAAACCCAACACCTTTGGAATGCAAAGAAAGCAGAAATGAAGATTAGTGGAAGAAACACAAATACTTCCAAGGAACCCAACACCTTGCTATCCGAACTAAACAATGAGGGATATGTGAAATCCAACACCTTTGAGTACCAAGAAGTCAAGTTGTTAAAGTTGAGGCGCCACTCTAAGCGAAAGAAACCTAGTGATAAGCCAAGTGAGAATTGCAAGAACTATTAGTGTTGCAAGACCCGAATCGTTCAACCAAGAGAACTAACAAGTGAAAGGAATAACCTCACAAAATATATTGGTTTCATCAAAAGATGCTTACAAATGCTTGAGAAGCCTCCTATTTATAGGGAAATACTATACCCTATTAAGTACAAAATTTAAGGAACTTAAATATACTATTTAAGGCCTAAACTCTTAGGATTTCCTATAATAATGACTAACATAAGTTTTTTATTGACTTTTTCATTATATTGAAAGGGAAAAAATGAAATTTATATCTTAGTGATGAGCCCAGATTTCATACAAACATAATATACTCTTCATAGATCATCATGAACATCAAGGTAGAAAGAATATGATCAAGAATGATTAGATTGAGAGGAGAGAGAATATTACATCAGCAAATTTTGATATTCAGATTAATGACAATTGATAATTACCATTACAAAGAAATCACTATTTATACTAGGAAATGTAAAGGCTAAGCTATTACAAAACAACTATACTAAGGAGAAACTTGAATACAACATTAAAGCACTAACTTGAACCCAACATTCTCCCCCTTTGGATTCAAGTTTGGACTCTTGTAAACTTCGTTTTGCGCAGTCCAAGGATTTTC
>NW_020203631.1:0-1295 GCF_001531365.2 Cynara cardunculus var. scolymus | reverse complement strand
CCTTGGGCAAGTTCAACCGGTTCTGGCTGAACTATCGGATCTATCACTCTTCTATAGTCTATTACACACTGAGCATTCTGATCAGCTAGAGCAATCAATTCTGGTGGAACTGGCATAATAGAATCCAAATCTTCAACTTCCTTATGCTGTCGAATTCTTGTCATGACGAATGTTGGCCCTTTTTCCGAATTCCGTCTGGCCGGAATATCTACATTCGCATCCATCATCGCTTTAATAAAGAGTTGCAGAAATCTTTGAAATGGCACGAATTTTATGGCTTTGAACGGGAACCTTTTAGCTTTGACCAGCTCAAGTAATTCATTCCATATCACAAATGCATAGTCATAATGTCGTGAAAACACTATGCCATGAAAATCTTTTAGGAATGTGCTGCTACATGTATGAATTCCTTGGGTTTTTGAAGTTAGGCACCGATTTAGTATCGAGAAGAGCAGATGCCAAAATGATGGTAGAAAACGTCTCTTAAATTGAGTAGGATTATTCAATGTTGCAGAATATCCTAATCTTTTGATATCAACGCATAACTGATTATCTGAGACGAAATCTTCAAACCCATTCATCGACTTCTCCTTGAAGATATAAAGCATCTCCGTCCTTTTCAATTGTAAGAGTACCCCAAAACTGTTGAAGATACACCATAGGAACTGACGTATTGGCAGATAGAGCATATGAAATGGGGTGGCCTTTCAGGATTTCTGTTATGATAGGGTATTCGACAGGCATATCGAAAGAGAAGTGATGGTTATTCGGTTTAATTTCTAGATATTCGATCTGTGGGTAAAGTGTTTCTGAGGCTATGGGTTGGTTAGGTAAATGGGCTGGTACATTTTCAGATCTGACAGAGGGAACACGAGATTCCTCGTCAAACTGATGTCTAGGATCGGCCATTTACCTGTAAAAGATCAAAAATATTAGTACCCATTTTATTGAAGTAAAAAAAATACACACACACAAAAATCAAAACAAATGAAACTTAAAAAAAAAATTCACTCACACAAAAAAAAAATTTACCTAAAAAAATTAACTAAAAAAAATTAAAAAGAGAGTAAACACTTAGAAAAAAATTGAAATGGATTGACCGGATTAGAAGTCCGGTCAACATACAAACACTTAAGAAACTAAAAGAATTGTGTCCGGATTAGAAGTCCGGACAACACACAACACTTAAAACTAAAAACAATTGTGTCCAGATTAGAAGTCCGGACAATCAAGTCAAAATCACACACAACACTAAGACTTAAACCGGACAATCATCAACCGGTTTAAGGTTGATC
>NW_020203630.1:17607-18518 GCF_001531365.2 Cynara cardunculus var. scolymus | reverse complement strand
TATTCTTTCATTAGTCAATTCTTGCACTCATTTGTCCAAATTTACTTTTTCATACTTAGGGGGAGATTGTTAGCTTTATTATTCATCTCTTGTAAAAGTATAGAAAAAGTATTCTGCAAGTCTTGACATAAGCATATCTTCCACAGAAGACAACAGAGGACTAACGACATAAGCCTGATATTCGAGTAAGTAAAGTGTGACAGAACCTCTGATGTCTCTCACAGAGGTTCTGGAAAATGTTCCTTTGTCAATAAGAACATGCAAGTCTATTACAGCAGAGCCTCTGAGATGGCTCACAGAGGGTCTGCGGATTTCGTCTTCTGTGAAGATCCTCTTCCAACTGTTTTTCAAAGGTTGTTAGTTGCATGTGCTTCTCACGTGACTAGGACTTAATAGACTTTATTTGGACGGCTTAGATGATTTCACGCGTCAAGATCTTGTTAGTAAGGTCGTTAGGAACTAGTATATATAGCGGCTAAGGCTATTGTATTCAGTGTGCTTTCGTATTGTAATCGTCAAATTTTCAATTGAATGAATTGAAAAACTTTTGAAGCTATTCTCCAATGTTCATCTTCTTCTTCATCTTAACTGTGTGTTCTTGGTTTAATTACTCTGTTCTGTTCTTATAATTTTTTCGCTGCACTTTAATCATCTTAGAGTTCATTCAGAGTAACAGATCAATATCAAAGCTGAATTTACAGGTCCAACAAAAACATAAAGATTTAAATTATTAAATCTAATAAAATAACCCGAATATTACATCGGAAGTATGTGATATCCAGGAATCCAACAACATTTCAGGTGGCAGTTGATGCTGCTGAAATACTGGAACAAGATATTAACCRMCAACCACAAGAAAGRGTTGGAGAGAAAAGAAAAGGGGAAACTACAGTAACTAATTTCCGTAGACC
>NW_020203630.1:13046-14863 GCF_001531365.2 Cynara cardunculus var. scolymus | reverse complement strand
AAGTTTCAAAACAGAATTTGGGTACCATGCTATGGTGATCTCAGAAAACGTATTTTGGATGAGGCTCATAAGTCACGTTTTGTGATACATCCAGGTACAAATAAAATGTATCAGGATTTGAAGCAACATTATTGGTGGCCAAGTATGAAGAAAGATATTGCTAAACATGAGCAATGCCTGACATGTCACCAAGTAAAGATTGAACACCAGCGCCCTTATGGTAAATTGCAATATTTAGAAATTCCAGTTTGGAAATGGGGATTTCATAACCAAATTTCCAAGAACATCGAAAGGGTATGATGCTATATGGGTGATAGTAGATCGGTTATCTAAATCTGCACACTTCTTACCTATGAAAGAGTCATATTCAATGGAGAGATTGGCAAAATTATACATTGATGAGATAGTGACACGACATGGTGTTCCTTTATCAATTGTTTTTGATAGAGATAGTCGGTTCACTTCTATGTTTTGGAAGAGCTTCCAAAGAGAAATGGGTTCGCAAATTAAGCTAAGTATAACTTATCATCCTCAAACTGATGGACAGAGTGAACGAACTATCCAAACTTTAGAAGATATGCTTACAGCATGTATAATTGATTTTGTAGGATCATGGGATAGTCATTTGGCTCTGGTGGTATTTGCGTACAACAATAGCTACCATTCAAGTATTCAGGCAGCACCTTTCGAGGTTYWRTATGGACGAAAATGTAGAACTCCTTTGTGTTGGAATGAAATAGGTGAGAAACAGTTAGYTGGGCCTGAATTAGTTCAGCAAACTGCGGATAAAATTGGAGTAATACGAGAACAGATGAAAGCGGCACAAGATAGACAAAGAAGTTATGCAGATAAACGTTGGAAACCGATTGAATTTCAAGGTGATAGAGTGATGTTAAAGGTATCACCTTGGAAAGGAGTGGTACGTTTTGGAAAAAGAGGAAAATTAAGTCCAAGAYATATTGGACCATTCACTATTATTGGAAGGGTTGGGGAAGTGGCCTACAAATTAGAACTTAATTTGGAACTAAGTGGAATTCATGACACGTTTCATGTGTCAAATTTGAGAAAGTGTTTAATGAGTCCAGATGTGGCAGTACCATTACCTGAAATTAAGTAGATGAGAGATTATGTTTTGAAAAAACCCTGAACAGGTTACTGACTATAAAGTAAAGAAGTTGCGAAACAAAGATATTGGGTTAGTAAAGGTTCAGTGGCGTTATCATAAGGGACCAGACGCCACCTGGGAATTAGAGTCTGAGATGCAGATGAAGTATCCCTACCTTTTTTATTAAATGGAATTCCGGGACGAAATTCTTTTAAGGAGGGAATGTTGTAATATTCGGGTTATTTTATTAGATTTAATAATTTAAATCTTTATGTTTATATGAATATTTTATGTAGATGTGTGTGGGTGTGGGTGATGTAGTTATGTTAGCCGACCTTTGAGGGGCGCCCTATGTTTATCTGAATATTTTATGTAGAAGTGTGTGGGTGTGGGTGACGTAGTTATGTTAGCCGACTTTTGAGGGGCGGTCATACACTTACTATAAATAGCAAGTGTATGTGAAAGAAAAAGAAGCTTAGCACACCTTTGAAACACTTTCTATATTAGGAAAGAGTCCTTGGTGAATCCTACGGATTGGCAGAAAAAGAAGAAGAGAATTCAAAGCTAGGATATCTGATTTCTAAGGTGAGTGTATTAAAGCTTTGAGTATAAATTGTTTACATACAATTTAGTAGTATTTGGAACTGATCATTATGAATATAATATGTATGTGGATTATCTGTATATGGACAATAAACCGTTCAAGTGTTGT
>NW_020203630.1:0-12966 GCF_001531365.2 Cynara cardunculus var. scolymus | reverse complement strand
TGAAACCAGAAGCTTTGGAAGAGAGACCAGAGGGCTCTGGTCGAGTATGTTGAAATATATCCTAAGTCTGGTTAGTTAAACCAGAGGCTCTGGTCATGAAACCAGAAGCTCTGGAAGAGAGACCAGAGGGGCTCTGGTCGAGTATGTTGAAATATATCCTAAGTTTGGTTAGTTAAACCAGAGGCTCTGGTCATGAAACCAGAAGCTCTGGAAGAGAGACCAGAGGGGCTCTGGTCGAGTATGTTGAAATATATCTTAAGTCTGGTTAGTTCAACCAGCGGCTCTGGTCGTGAAACCAGAAGCTCTGGAAGAAAGACCAGAGGGGCTCTGGTCCTGGATGTTGAATTATATTCTAAGTATGGTTTGGAACCAGAGGCTCTGGTCATGAAACCAGAAGATCTGGAAGAGAGACCAGAGGGGCTCTGGTCCTGAATGTCGAAATATATTCTAAGTGTTTGTCCGGACTTCATATCCGGACAAAGTTGACCAGACTTCAAATCTGGTTATTGTGTTGAAATAATTTTGAAGTGTTTTTTAGATATAATGGCGATGTAACCGCGAGAGAGATGTAATGGCGGTGTAATCGCGAGAGAGATGTAATGGCGGTGTAACCGCGAGAGAGATGTAATGGCGGTGTAACTGCGAGAGAGATGAAATAGATGTAATGGCGGTGTAACTGCGAGAGAGATGAAATAGATGTAATGGCGGTGTAACTGCGAGAGAGATGAAATAGATGTAATGGCGGTGTAACCGCGAGAGAGATGTAATGACGGTTTTGCCTTTAAGACTTTCAACATCATGTTGCTATGTAAGCCATGTTTTGCCTCCAAGTTTTTCGAGTAACAGTTATTTTTATAAAAACTTTCTCATTAATGTCAATATAAAACAAAATCATTAAAATTTTATATGATCAATATAAATGATAATAAAAATAAACTTAGCAGAAATAGTTAAGAGAATTAAGTATTTAAAGATATTGTATTATGGTCAGTTTTTGGATATCTTATATTGATGAGAAATTGATATACTCATAGAGTTTGATAGTATATAAAGAGAATGATGTAACTCATATTTGCCTTCAGTTTTTGGAGTAATGGTTATCTTTTATAAAATTTTCTCTTTAGTGGCAATATGAACAAAATAAAAAAAAATTATGAAGGCCAATAAATCAATCAATATATCTATAACTCTATAAAAAGCATATAATATATGCATGAGTTGACATTGTAACATTTCATTATTTTAAAAATTTTAATTGTGGTTTTGTTTTGGTCATCCCACATTGATGGAGAGATGATACGTTGGAGAATAGATTTGAGTACATAAAAAAGATAAAGATGTTATTTAAATGTGAAAAAAATGTATTTGCTAAATATGTTCTTGGCATACTTTTATTTAAAGTAAATTATATATAAAGATGATGAGAGGTGTCTTTGATAAGTAAAAGAGTTCATTGACGGAAGATGTTTTTAGGCTGACTCTTCTACTACTACAAAAAAGATTTATTAATATAAAAATTAAGTAGAAAAATAAATTTATGTGGTAGCATTGTGAAAAATGTTGTTTGAGTCCTAGAAAAAAACATAAAAACAAAACTATTGATGGTGCATCTTAAACTCTTCATAACAAAAGCCTATTAATATTATAAATATATACAAATTAACCACTAAAGAAATACGTTTCATTTTAACTTGGCCTACTACTTCTAAAAATTTTGATATTTGATTTGAGTATTTTAAAATTTTGAATTGTAGTTTGGTTTTGGTCATTCCTTTATTAATTTAATATCTGAAATGTAAATGATTATATCAAATTAAATATCGGGTTTTATTAATTTAATATATGATATGTAAATGATTATACCACTTAACTTACTTTAATAGTTTTTTTCTAATAAGCCTAGTTTACTAGGAAAAAGGAAATCAAAATCGAATAAGCCTTGCTCCTTCTTCCCGCCTCTATCGTTGTCCTTGACCAACACTCCAACCCTTGATCGATCGGCATTTCCTCCACGACTCAAGTTGTTCCTCCAACCCTCAGTCCTTCCTCTAGCTTTGCTGTCCGTTTTCTAAGTTCCTTCACTGTTGCCGTCCATTTTTCGAAGTTCCTCCATCGGGCCATCGACCCTTCCAGTCCCCTATGAAGGAGGGGAGACGATGAAGTGAGTTGCAAAGTCGTCAAAATTGCAGAGTAACAGGAGAGGCAAAGATGATTAAGAGGTTGCCAGATATGCAAATGATGAAGAGGTCATTGGATATCCGAAGACGATTAAAGTGTCACTAGAGTTATAAAGACGATTAAAAGTTTGGCGGAATTGCAACTTGTAAAGATGATTAACAGAAGTTGCAAAAAAGATTAAGATCTTGTTTGTTTTTTCATTTTCAGCTGTTAATTACTACTTATATTTGATTCGTTCAAACGTTTTGTAATTTAGATTTTTTTTTTCAGAATCTCTTATCAGTCAATAGGGACTGAATAACTAAGAGGTAAACTAATATCTTAATTTTTCTTATTTCCCATTTTCTTTGATTCTTTTTAGATATTGTTTCTTTCTCCATTAGGGACGTCACCGTTCTTTCATCACTCATGTGAAATGCATGCCCCCACCTTCTCTCTCTCTCTCTTTATATATAATAAATAATTTTGTCGATGTATCAACTTTTTATTCAAATTAAAATTATGTTAATTGATAAGGGATAAATCAATACAAAGGTTTGGACTAAACGAATTTGTTTGTATGTAATACTTTATAATATAAAATTAAAATCTTTTAAATAACGTGGAAAATTAGTTGGCATTAATTTGGATTATATTATCATCAGTAGGTTATTATGTAAACCAGTCCTTTAATTATATATATAAAATATGCTTTATACCTTTGTTAACTCTAGAAGTTGGTTTTAAGAATCCAATAAAGATTAGTTTTATTTTAATGTAATTTTCTCTTAATTAATTAATCGTTTTCAATTTGTATTTTACGATACATAATCCTCCACTATAACTCCAATTAATCAATTTTGTTTACAAACTAGTATTAATTTCGTCTCCATACCGAGGGATCACCCATGGCAGGTATACCGACTAATCACCAATGGCGGGTAATACCAACGGACTACCCATGACTAAAAGAGTAAAAATTAATTATCAATGGAAATCTGTTGGTGATCCGTCTATAATTTTTTTAGAGTAAATTACAAATTTCACACCTATGGTTTGAGAAAATTTTGGATTAGGTCCCTTAATTGAAATAATTACAAGGGTGGTCACGTGGTTTTATTTTTATTACGGATCAAGTCCCTCGTATTAACAGTGGTTAAAATCTCCATTAACTAAAAGGAATTCTCATTTTTCACTTTGTTATAAAATTTGTAACTATTTTAAGGGCTTGTTTTGCCAAATTTTAAAACTCAAGAAACAACTTCCAGATCCTTTAAAAAAGCAACTTTAAACAAAATAAAGTACAAATTATCATAGCATAGTTATGTTAAATATTAAAAAAACAACTTTTAACAGAAAAAGTGCAAAACAATCTTGGTGAACTACTAGAAGAAGATGCTCCACCATTTTTAGCTTTGCCCACCTTTCTCAATCGCTTTTGAATCAGACATGTGATTTTATTTCCTCAATCACCGGTTTTCAATCCCAAGTCCTTGAATCCATTGTTTCCATCTCAGACTCACCATGCCCGGAGCTCGTAATTGGACTTCTCTTTGTAGTTGCAAAGAGTTCAAAATTCGTCGGAAAGCTTCCTCACCGTCCTTTTCCCAGCCATCGTGTTTTCTTCACCCTCGTCCTCCTCATTAACCAAACTTATATTCTCCTTGTTAGGTAATGTAGTTGGTGATAGGGTATGACTACGATTCAAATCAATCTCTTCCTTCTTATTTTTGCTTTTCCTCGAATTTTTCATCGAATTTCAAATTGAGTTTTTTCTTTGACGGTTGGGGGCTTAACGAATCCTTCTTCTTGATTGACTTCTCGATATTATTCCAAAGCTTCTAAACATTACTCTCGATTCACCATTAGAGACGGTGGCCTTGGGAGGCTGCTTCGATAAAACCTTTAGGACCCAAAGACCACCATCGCTCAACACAAATAAACAAAATCATATAGATGGGGACCTACTCAATTATGTTTGATTTTGGGTTGGTTTTTGCTTTTGCTTTTGGTTTTCTATTTTTGGATTTGGTTTTTGTCACGGAATCCATGGCGGATCTAACCCTAGAAGAAACCTTTTTCATCTCTTGGCTATGAAATCAACAAGGGTTTTTTCATCTATTGATTTTAATGCTTGATGAATTGCATTTTCTTAGTTTTATCTTTCTTTCTTTCTTTTTTGGTTTAGAGATCAAAGATGTTTCTTTTTCTTCTCCTACTCGTATTCTCTAGAGAAATGAATGAATGAATCCTCTAAGTAAAGGTTTTTGTAAATACAGTGAAGAGAAGTTAGAAGAGGCCTGAGATGAATAAAGTGTTTGGTGTAAATGTTAATGGGAACAAATCATAGAGAGGGAGCATCCTTTGTTTCTTCATCTGGTCTTTGTGGACTTTGATTTGAATAAAATGAGTTAAATTTCCCGACGAGGAGTTCTTGACTTGTGCTGCTTAGTAATGAGTGGAATTTCTTTTGAAATTTTACATCAAAACGAGTATCACAAAGTTGACTTATACCAAGTAGATTGTGCTTTAGCCCATCTACATAAACAACTTTGGATACAGAGATGTCACATTTGCTTAACATACTGTATCCCATTATTTGTCCTTGCTTGTCACTTCCAAAGGTTACAGAGCCTCCGTTTTTATCTTTGAATGAGGATAGTAAACCTTCGTTTCCAGTCATGTGCCTCGAACATCCAAAATCCAGATACCAGATATGCACATGCTATTTCTATAAAAAAAACACATTCAAGAATTTTAGGTATCCATTCTTTAATGGGTCCCTTAGTGTTAGATTTAGATGCATCTTTCTTTTTTCTCCTTTGGTTTACCAATCTTTGCTGGTTTCCAGATTTGGTCTCAATTCTTGCTTCCTCTAGATCTTAGGATTTTTCTTTTCTTAGTTTAAGAAAGAATGCAGAGTGGTCTAGGGAACTTCTTATCTAGTCCAGATTTATTCTTTTTGAAATTTTCTTCTTCTCTTGAAGCATCTCCTTCTCTACCTAATTTCCCTCGACCTTGGTGAATTTCACTGAAACAGAAGCATTAAGGTTTTCCTTAATTTTTTGTTTACCTTTCGGTTCTTTGCAAACTTAATTGGCCTTTGAGGAGTAGGCTTTAAAGTCTTTTGAAATAAGAGATTTCTAGACTTTTCTTGCTTTGCTTTTTCTTCCTCTCTAGTTCAAGACAAGATTTGGCTTTTAGACACATATCCAAGAAGTTAGGGCATATAGGATCCTAGACATTTATTTCATAATTGAAACAGGCTTGTCTGGAATTCCACAAGGAAGTTTAGAGATGTCTGGGCTTGAGGCCACCATCTCAATTTCCTCGTTATCATTTGACTCTGAGTCAAAGCTTAGAAAATCTCTTTTTGGTTTTTGTTCAAAATTGTGAGATTCTTGGATCTCAAAAGATTAAAACCATTAAAGATTTAAACCATTCTTTTGTTTAGATTTCAAAAATCTTTGCATCATAGAGCTTTTTCTTGCTTTCATGATCTTGAGATTCAACAAGATATGAGTCATGACCATTCTTATCTTTCTGTAGAGAAAGATCCAAATCTATCATTGAGCAAGGAATGATCTATGGTTCAATCTTTTTTGAATTAAAGCATTGCTCCAAAGCTTCTTTTACATCTTGTTCAAAAGTTTTCCTTAGTTCTTCTTCTGCTTGTTCGGGAATGAACTCTTTTGCCTAAGGATTTAATGTCTTCTGATCCTTAGATACAAAGGTACTTGTCTCAAGATTTTCAGAGTTTACTTATTCAGAGAGCCAAAAATAAAAGTCCTTTCTTCTGTACTTTTTCAAGGTTGATCTGTTTTGACTTTGACGAGAGTTTTCTAGAAGTGTAAGAAGTGCTTTGAAAATTACATTTTCTTGTTTTGACTCCATTTTCAACCTTCATTCTTTTGAATATAGAGGGCTCAAAGATGACTGGAAAATCTGGTTTTTGTTCCTTTCCCAAGCAGAATATAGAGCTTAAAGTTGATTTCTTATTAAATGTAAAGGCATCTGGATCATTAGAACCTAGTCCTTTTTTATCCAATTGTGTTTTTATCTTTCCATGCACTTGTTGTGCATCTTAATATTTCTTTATCAAAAGTTCTCTTTTTTGTAAGCTCTGGTGCAATAATTCTCTTTCTTTTTGGAAATCTTTTTTCAGATCAACAATGTTAAGTCTATCACTCTCTGCTTCTTTGAATTTATTTTCCTTTTCCTCCAAGGATTTTTTGAGCTTTTTTGACGCTTTTCTTTAAATGTTTTTTCTTTGAAGATCTTTGATTTTTCAATTCTTTCTTTTTCAATAAAGATCCCCTTTTTCTTCTCAGTCAAAAACTCTGTTTCTCTTTTAAAAATAGACAATTCTTTTTCAAATTTTTTTTCTTTTGTTCTTTTATTCTAAGAGCTTCTGCTTGAGTTTTTCGAAACCAACAGCTAGAGCTTACCTAAGCTTTAGAGTCAGAGGACTCTGATTCACCGTCATTAGTCACAGCCATTCCACATAAAAGTGCTTGAGTGGGTTCTTCATTTGAAGTAGAGTCAAAACCCCAGTTTTCTTGCTCTACCATGAGGCTCCTTTGGTTTCAATTGTATTTGTACTTGTTTTTCTAGTACAAAGCATCCTTAACTAGAGGTCCTCTACATTCTACACCAAAGTGACCAGGCGTATCACATCTGTAGCATTTGTTGTTGTTTTGGCATTCTCTGGCTTGTCTTCCTCTTTCTTTACAAACTTGGGAAGTGGTGCTTGTCTTGGCTCATACGCTTGCCACTGTTCAAAAATAGGCTTCTGAGATCTGTCTCCTTTTTCTTCTTTCCATCTTCGATCAAAGGATCGTATTCCAAACTTCATTGTGAACTCTTCAGTGATGAGGGACAAGGATTGTGCAAACACACTGATTTCATCATCAAAACCAGGCATTATGTCCTCCTCTTCACTTTCTGCTATAAAAGCTTTCTTACCTATTTTCTTCTCCTCTCTGGATGAACTTTCTCTGTTCCGCCTCTCTCTGTTTGAAATATCTTTGGTTAGTCGTCCATAGTTGGTCTTCTCATTTGATTCAAAGACTAGAGCCAGAGGCCCTCCAACCAGAGACTTCTTTTTTAGTACATCCTTTTCAAGTACCTGCAAAGTTCCATATACATAATGCAAAGACCATAGATCTAGGTCTTGATTCGCTTATAGAGACATAGACAACTATAGTTAGGGGTGCACAAAAAACCGTCAACCCTCAAAACCCGCCAACCTAACCGCTAACAACCCAATTAAACCCAACCCGCCAAACCGCTAAACCGCCCATCCGCCAAACCGCCGCTAATATATAATTTTTATAAAATTTTATATATATGTATATATATATACATATGTTTATTATGTATATGTATATTAATAATGTAAGATTTTTATTGATATTATGTTTGTATTTCATTTTAGCTAAACGTATAGGTTACCAAAAGAGATTCACGATAAAAAAATGATGACAAATAATCTAATTAATAAGAGAAAATTATTGAAATCTTTTTTGCAGCAATAACAAATTCATATGTCGGAGAATATGAATGATACTAATAGATATTTTGTTGACGAATCCATCAATCTAAATACCCCGTCATTAGTTGTTGTTCTTTAATGGAAATAAAATGTTTAGTTAGTGAAAAGTTGTTGTAGGATGCCTAAAATGTCTAAGCATCCTAATATGATTCTTTATAGGACGAAACAAGAAAAATGTCTCATCTAAAAGAGTTACAATATATTTATAGGATGATTTTGGGCGTCCTAACAAGTTATATGACGTTTTTAAAATAAAGTATCATATTAGTTATTTTATACGACACGACTTGAAAAGTGTATATGAACGTAGGTGTCCTATAAATTGATGAGTTTTAGGGACACTTCTCAAAATATTTATATAAAATAACTAATACGACATTTTATTTAAAGATCATTCTAAAACACTTGTTGTAGCGTCCAAAAACGTCATGTAAACCTATTGTAACCTTTTTAGATAGGACGCTTTATAGTATGGTCTATAAACTTAAGTTTTATGAATTATTTCATTCGTCAAATTTATGTAACTACTAACCCGCCAACCCAACCCAACCCAACCCACCTCAACCCGCAAGGGTTGGGTTGGGTTGAGTTATATTTTTGAATGGGTTGGGTTGGGTTGAGCTTTTTCCAAACCGCCATAATTGGGTTGGGTTGTAAAAATGTTGTAAACCGCCCAACCCAACCTGCGTGCACCCTTAACTGTAGTCATTCTTCATTCAAACTTTTCAAAAAGAGTATGTTGTTTTCTTCCTGTGTACGAATCACTTCACATTTTCAACACTTGTTGATCAAGATGATTTGTTATAAGTTTGCTTCAGAGTTTCTTCTGGTGGTGCAACAAAACTATTATATACGTTTAGACATTATGCTCTCTGATTTTTCCGTGTCTTGGCTCCACCTTCTAATTGATTTGCCAATTGATCTCGGATCTCTTTGGCTGTTTCATAAGCATCCAGAGATTGAAATATCTCATTAAGAATGGGCATGATCAGTAACCTTTTGGCATTTTGATCAACCTCAATTATGAGCTTATCATCACCATTCCTTTCATTTTGTTCCTTAGGGACTCTTCATGCAGGGATCTCAACCGTAGTCTGAGTAGCAGGAACACGAAGAATGGTAACCATTTGAACATATGGTTCATTCTTCACAGAGAGATATAATTTCTTTTCTAAACTCTCATAAAAGTTGATCATTTGGATTTTCCATTGAGGATATTCATCTCGAAGAAAAGTTGGTGGTTTTGTTAAAGATCTGTCACTGTAAGCGGCATTCCACACAAGATTTGTCATTTTGCAGAAAATAGGGATCGAAGAAAAATGAGATCGAATTGAACTTGAAATTAAAAATTTATTGAAATTGACTATGAAAACTTGTACAGAATAGAAATCAATACACAAATTCTTCTAAGAATCGAGAGAAATCATAAAAAATTCAAGAATAATGAACTAGTCACGTAAACTTGAAGAACAAAGATTTAGAATGAAAATTAATTCTGAGAAGAAAACAGTCTATTGAATAAGGTATTATCCTTAATAGACTGGATCGATCTGATCAATAAATTGACTAGATGGCTCTTTATCAATTGTAGGAACCCAGATTCTCAATTCAAGTAATTAAGTGCCAAAAAATAATTATAAATGGAAGCAACAAAGTATTAATTATTGTTCCAAAATAAGAGATGATGAATATGAAGAATATGATACAAACAGTAGTAAGATTACCATAGTCATCATGATTGATTGGCAAACTGAGATTATAGAATTACACCGAAAACACACAGTAGTATGTGTGAAAAAATCACTCGAAATGCGGAAACCTCTCTTCAAGTACAAAGATGATTATTCTATCAAAAGCATACACAAACCCTAGAAAGGAACTCTTATTTATAGTCTAGAAAAGGAAAGTCAACACATTCTCCAATAAATGATCTCCACATGTAAAGGAAAATAACCACATATTGTATATGTGGCAGACTATGATAGGCAAGGGCTATTCTTTTGTTAAACACTTGGGCAAACTTTACAAAGTTGGACCAAATGCTCTACATGCATGGTGCAGAGGCTCTGCATCACCGAGTCTTTGTTTTCTTGCGAGTAGCTCTGAATCTGTGATCATTTTGGTTCTGGCCTTTGTTCCATAAACTTCTTTGTGCAAAAGTCCTCTGCTTTAGGACTTGGTTTCTTTTTACAAGACTTTTACAACAAGAAATAAGTCTAACACATGCAATATGGTATTTGCTCCTCTCAAGTTGAGAGAATTTTGGGCCCCTCGATGACATAGATTGATTTACAAAGTCATAGACAAATGGATTAGTTGAACTAATAGCACCTGTCTTACTCAAATATGTTGGTATCCAGAAACATAATATTTGAACTGTAAAGGATGAGATAGATCTATGCCTTAAGTTCAAAACAAAAAATCATGAAACAAAAAAGGATGAGGAATGATACTAAAATATGAGTGACTAAATCAATCAGATTGCTCAAATGAAAAGCACATTTACATAACCTTGGGGGCATGACGTGTTTCTAGACCCTGACCACCATCTGTGTTATTGTGATCGTTTGCAAGTGGGAGAATTGTTGATCCTCTCTCTCATTGATTTGATGATAATCCCTTTTTCCTTTCGATGTATTTTAGTTTCTGTATTTTTAGTTCCAGCGATCAATACACTGAGCATGTTCAGTGATCGCTGAAGAACTCGCTTTGTAAATCATTCAGAGACAACGATACTTCAAGAAAACAACACTCACACCAAAGATCCTTCAGCAAACGTCGAAGACTGAAACTGAAGATTAGAGACTGGCGCGTACGTGATCTGAAGCGGTATTCAGTGATTACAAGCCTGTCTAGTTATGTGTGAAGACTGCTCTAGCTTCAGCGAATGATGATGAGACCTTTAGGTCATCCTAGCATTCAGCGATCAAAGGAAGCTTGCTTAGCACGATTGTTGTTGTTTTGTCCTTGCACACACAAAAGGACAAACTCATACCCTTACCAAAGATAGTACGGTACGGAGCCGATTAGTCGACTCTTTGTCCACCATCTTTAGGTAAGGATGTCTGTTCAAGAATAGTGCTTTTGTACTATTTACTGTAACAAAGGACAAGCCTTCCTCTTAAGGCTTGACACGCATTCTATAACCTACCATACTGCATTAAATGGACATTTAATGCACTGGGTATWTATAGAAGTGTTTCTTCTCCATRCARAGTRYGYRYATCACTMTCCTCCCTTATTCTTACTTCAAGCTTCTTTCAGTTTAAAGTAAAAGACTTTCTTTTAGCAATCTCTTTTCTTGTAATTGCTAACCTCTGTGTGTATCTTAAGATTGTTTAGATAGGTTTTCTCTTACCTTATCTTTCCGTAAACAATCTGGTAAAATCTGTATTGATCTTCTTTATCAATATATATTTTAAATTTGAAAACGTTGTGTTTGTATTCATCCCCCCCCCTTCTACAAACTGTTTAGTATTCTTATAGACCCTTTTGGGACCAACAAGTGGTATCAGAGCGGTGTTTTCTCTCTTTCTTTGTGTATCGTTATTTTGTTGTATTAATTTATCTCTCCTTAGATAACTTACTGCTTTCAAATGGCTTTACAAACCACAAACACACACACACAAAAGATATTGGCTCTCTTGCCAAACCTCCCCGGTTTGTCCGTGACAATTTTAGTCTCTGGAAAAACCGGACGTCCCTCTTTCTGGAAGGTGTGGATCCTGAAATTCCACAYTATATAGAAAATGGACCATATATTCCATTTGCTATTGTACCGGCTGTTCCAGCAACAGCTACGACTGCCGCGATCCCTGAACGGCAGATTCCAAAACTTCCACATCAGTGGAATGATGAAGACAAGAAGAAGATAGCTATAGACACGCGTGCTAGGTCTATAATAGCTATGTCTCTTCCTGATGAGATTTATCATTCAGTGATGAAACTCAAAACTTCTAAATCCGTATGGGATACTCTTTGTGTCCAATATGAAGGAACCACTCAGGTTCAAGAAACTAGAAAGATCAATTTAGTAAGACAGTATGAAAGMTTTCTCTGTGGAAAGACTGAGACGCTGTCTGAAGTACATCAAAGATTTAATTGCCTTATTATTGATCTAAGGGCTGTCGGTAGGGAGTACACTAATTCTGAAACTTTGACTAAGTTTCTAGAATGTCTTCCTGAGACTTGGGATACCTTCTCCATGTGTCTCAAGTTATCAAACGACATGTCCTCTCTTTCTCTTTCTACTTTATACGGGATTCTGCTTAACCATGAGCAATCTCGTCAACTAAAAAGAAATCTTGTAAAAGATTCCAGAGACATGAAAAGCTCTTCTTTAGCTTTGATCTCTGAAGGTCCTTTAGTTGAATCTTCTACTCCTTTTGTTTCTTCTCTACCTCCCGTTGTCATTACGGAGATGGACTCTTCTGAGGACATTCCAGAATCTGCTCTCTCAGATTTTGATGAGTCCCTGACACTCCTAACTAAGTCTTTTAGGAAGTTTGCCAACAAGAGTAAATTCCGCAGGTCCCCTCAGCTGTCCCTAAGGGAAAAGCCAAAGTCTAAAAGAATAGACAAGGCTTCATCTGTCTGCTACAACTGTCACCGAACAGGTCATTTTGCAGGTGAATGCAGATCTAAGAGGACTGTGACGCCATCTTCCAAAGCTACTTCATCCTCCAGGACTATAGATGAGAAATATTCCAGACTGAAGGATAAGTACAAAAAGATGAAGAAGAAACAACAAAAGTCCAAAGGTCTTGTTGCTGAAGAGCATGATTGGGCTGAATCATCTGCAGAATCATCTTCTGATGAAGAGGATAAAGCCTATGTCTGCCTGATGGCCATAAATGCTGACGAAGGAACTTCTGAAGCATCCACCTCCTCAGAGCCATCTTCTTTCTCTACTCAGGTTATCAAAGGCATATGGTATTTGGACAACGGCTGTTCTCGGCATATGACTGGAGACAAATTTCTCTTATCTCATTTCAAGGAAGAAAGAGGACCTTCTGTGACCTTTGGTGGAAATGGAAAAGGATATAGGTATATTGTCCAACGGTACAACTACATTCAAACGCGTTGCATTCGTTGAAAGACTGAAGCACAATCTTCTCAGCATCAGTCAACTGTGTGATAAAGATTATAHAGTTAAATTTTCTAAGAATTCTTGTCACATTCTTGACAAAGATGATAAGGTTGCTCTAACCGGTTCTCACCTAGAGAATATCTATATCATCGACATGAATTCTCCT
>NW_020203629.1:15430-17960 GCF_001531365.2 Cynara cardunculus var. scolymus | reverse complement strand
ATCTTCTGAAATGCAAGAGGTATTGGTTGAACCAGTTGAAAATAATTCACCTCAATAAGATATTCAACCTATCCCAGTTCCTAATATTGAACCTTCACCTGAACCTGTTCCTTTAAACTCCCCAAGTTCTTATATTGATCAAAATTCAGATCAAAGTTCTTATACTCCTTTACCTCATAGAAAGAAGTGGACCCGAGATCATCCAATACATCAAGTAATTGGTGATCCATCAGCACCTATTCATACACGGTCCGCGACTGCTAATGAGTGTTTGTATTCCACATTCTTGAGTAAAATTGAACCGACTAAGGTTTCTGAAGCCTTAGACGATCCGAATTGGATATTAGCAATGCAAGAAGAGCTGAACCAGTTCGAGGCACTCAAAGTCTGGAGATTGGTACCTCGTCCTAACAATAAGACGATTATCGGTACTAAATGGGTATTCAAAAATAAAAAGGATGAAGATGGTGTTGTGGTCAGAAATAAGGCTCCACTTATTGCAAAAGGATATAATCAACAAGAAGGTGTTGACTATGATGAGACGTTTGCCCCGGTTGCAAGAATTGAAGCAATAAGAATATTTTTGGCGTTCGCGGCACACAAGAACTTCACGGTGTATCAAATGGACGTCAAAACAACATTTTTATATGGACTTCTCAAAGGGGAATTATATGTCTCACAACCAGAGGGTTTCGTTGATCAGTCAAAACTGGATCATGTATACACCCTTGATCGAGCACTTTACGGCCTTAAACAAGCTCYGAGAGCCTGGTATGATATCTTATCAGAGTTTCTGGTAAAGTCAGGCTTCTCGAAAGGTAATATTGACACAACCCTTTTCATTAAAAAAGAAAAGTCTGATATTATTTTGATACAAATTTCTATAGACGACATAATATTTGGATCTACAAACCCCAAATACTGTAAAAACTTTTCTGCCTTTATGGTTTCTCGTTTTAAAATGAGTATGATGGGTGAGATGAACTTCCATTTAGGTCTTCCAATTAAACAATTATCTTCGGGTATTTTTATCTGCCAAATTAATGGCATCTCAGAATCCAGATGCCGAGGACGCAAATTTCGTCGGTCTCTTACGTCAACAATTAGACGTGAACCCCTTTGTTAGAGCCTCAGAGTTTTTGGATTTTCAAGATGTGGTTACTTCTAGCTTTTCCAAAGTCAGCAAGTTGATCACATCTAACACCCAAGATCTTAAAAGTTCAATAGATGCCCTAGCTGAACGGGTGTCTACCTTAGAATAAACCTGCAGGTCTCAGGCCATATCGCTCAAAAGAAGGCATGACGATCAGGATGATCCAGATAGTCATGAGGGGGAGAGAAATAGACAGAGATTGGCCGAGACTTCTGAACGAGGTGCAAGGGTTGGTGAGGAGCCATCAACTCAAGACGTTACTTCTGAAGCTTCTGACCCGAAATCAGTCTGGGAAAGAACAATTGAGGTTATTGAAGTTGTAGATGAAGGTTTGGAGACAAGTCCTACGATCGAGCCAATGGTTGAAAAGCTGGCGGACTCCACTGTAGAAACAAGGATGCTATTGGACTTGTCTACCAACGTTGGATTCAACGAAGTGTTCTCAAAAACTCTGGGTGGAGAGCAAGACTTTGGAGAAGATATTGACAACATCGACAAATCGACTGGGATCTTTTTTGACTTTGAAGCCGATATAGATGATGAAGATCCAGTCTTTCCTGTTCAAGAAGAACGTTAGTCTGCTCCAGAATCTTCCACTGAAGTCTTATCTGATGTGCCAGACATTCCAGCTCAAAGAGGACATGTTGATCCAACAGAAATTTTCACCAGAGACTATGTGCCATTTCATATTAGAGCAAATTTTCCTGGATATGATCGAGCAAGGATCCGAGAGCCATATCTGGAAGATATCTACTTTGGAATCTTCATCCAACATAGAAAAATGCTAAGTGGCGACAAAGTTTTGGGTATTCATAAGCAGACAAAAGAMTATCGTACTGAATACCGACATCTTTTGAAAGCCAAGTGCCAACCAATCAGTGAAGTTCGTACAAAGCATCGGATTGTGACGATGAAACAAATAGATGCTCAGAAGTTGTTGAGAATCTGGTATCCTGTTTTAACTGTAACAAGGCAGGATGGTCAGATTTAGAGATTCAGCGAAGCAGACTTCTCGAACTTATACTTGGATGACCTTGAATATATGTATTTTGAACTCAAAAACATGACTATCAGAAAGGAAGGAGAATTGGTTGCTCTTGAAGCAATCAAGAGATTTATACGTTGTCATGTTAAACTGGCAAGGGTCATTGATGTACAGATGGGCCTTGAAGACAATCAGCGAATCATCAATCTTAAAAGACCAAATCAAGACCTAGAAGACATTGAAGGCTATCCAGTGTATATGGTTCTTGAAAGCCCAGAGTTCGGGGTCGTCTATTTTGCTTAACTACAAGTAAAGAAGTTCATGAGGTTTAGCGAGCTGAATAAATCTTCTAATGGTACGATCAAATTAGTGAGAAGGGCACTTGACTTAAA
>NW_020203629.1:9939-15249 GCF_001531365.2 Cynara cardunculus var. scolymus | reverse complement strand
AGAGTAAGAATCAAGAACACACAGTGTATGAGAATGATGAACACAAGAGAATAGCTTCAAAGGTTTTTCAATTGATTGAAAATAAGACGATTACAAATCGGAAGCACACAGAATTACAAAGGCCTAGCTGCTATTTATACTAGTTCCTAACGACTTTTCTGACATGACCTAGACGAATGAAATCATCCAAGCCGTCCAAATAAAGTCGATTACAGACCTAGTCACGTGAGAAGCACGTGCAGCTAACTACCTAAATAAAACAGTAAGAGGTTCTCCACAGAAGATGAACCGCAGACCCTCTGTAAGCCATCCCAGAGGCTCTGCTGCATATGACTTGTAAGCTCTTGATAACAGAGGACCATTTTCCAGAACCTCTGTGAGAGACAACAGAGGTTCTGTCAATCTTGACTTGTACGATCAAACAACTTCTGTTGCTGGTCCTCTGTTGTCTTCTGTGGAAGAAAACCTTCTGTCAACACTTGCAGAAATCTTTTTCATACTTTTACATAATAAAAATATTGGAGCTAACAATCTCCCCCTAAGTATGAAAAAGTAAAAATGGACAAATAAATGCCAGAAATGACTAATTGAAAGAAATACAAGAGGAGATAAAACTCATCCTCTGAAAAGAATTACATAAATTGAAAGGATTACAAAAATTTGTTGCTCAGGCCTATCTATTACAGAAGATTAGTCCACAACAGAGTCTGGATAGTCGTCTACGGCAAACTACAGATCTGTCTTGATGGTTCTGTAGACCTTGAATATCCATTCTCTGAAGGAGACTTGAACTTTAATCACTTCCTGAATACCAGACACTTCAGCCGCCCTTAGATGCCCTCTTTGCACTCCTGCAGCCACTTTGTTGAACACCTACTCAAGAGTCTTTGTCGCATATTTGTTCGCCTCTGTGGGATCAAAGAACCTTAGAATGTCATCCTTGTCCGAGAACACAAACCCAAAGATGGGATTTTGGACAATAGAGTTGGGATGACATCTAAGTATCCAACTTGGCCTGTTCTTCGGAGGGGAAATCTTCAAATCTGTTTGGGCCAACCTCATCGCGATATCAAAGTCCTTCTGGCTGTAGTATTTCACTTGAGCATGCATAACTTCGATTAGCCTTCTGAGGGATATAGAATAGCTTGACCTCTTCTTCTTGTATTTGTTAAGAATTTTATGCAGGAAGATCAAGTCAAATACACAGAGGTTATGGAGGTCAGCATCTGTGAACGTGTATATGTTGCCGTCGTCCCTCTTCACCACATATTGAGCATAGAGTACTGTCTTTTTCAGCAACGTTCTTGGATATATTATTTCAAGAGAGGTTATCATGTTCTCTGAGAAGACCTGCTCGCGTGGCTTTGTGAGTCTTGAGAAGTGAAACTTTGCAGCTACAGAGGGTATACTTGTAAGCTCTGGATCGTAAGGGGGCTATGTGTCTACGGAAGAATAGCGCCACTGCAGAATCTTCTCCACTGTGGTTACAGGCTCTGTGCGCACCTTCTGCATAGGGATCTTGCTCATTGAATCGAATATCTCATAAACCCTTCCCACTGTGGCGGACTCTAGTACTCTGGTTTCTTCTTCTTCTGGAATTGGCCTCTGGGTGGACCCCTCTGCAAGGATAGGTTTGACGGTTCCTTGCAGAGCGTCGAACGTACCCGTGGACGTTTCCTTTTTTTCCTTCTTGGAGGATGAGCCTTCTCCAGCTCTGGGGGGATGCGGGCTCTGCCCTATCTTGCTTAAGCTTCTGCCAAAGATGCCTTTAATGCTTGAACGAGTTCTGGGTCGTCGTACTCTTCTTTGTTTATCTCCTGTGGCATTTCAGAGCTCGACTCCCTCTGTGGCGACTCCTCTACAACTTTGCCCTTGCCTTTCCCCTTAGGCTCTGGTGCTTTGTCTTTTGAGAACAGGGCTTCTGTAGAGTCCACTATCTTTAGTGGTTTGGCAGAGGTCGTTTTCTTGGGCTTTTCAGCTTTCTTCTCTGCCTTCTTCTCCCCCTCATGACGATCATGGTCATCACCTCCTTGATCGTCATGGTTTTTGGTGGCTTCTGCCTTGCAAGATTCAAGGGGAGCCTTCTCCAATCTCTTCAGGATTTTGGTGGCCGCCTTCATCTTTTTAATCACCTCTTCAGCAAGCACAGAGGCGTGGCTTATATCAATCTCTGTCGACCACTTCAACTTTGAGACGCTTCGATAGATTTTGCTTCTAAAGATGTCACCCTCTTTCACGAGCTGTGAAGTGTGGTCTCTGATCGCCTTGTTGGAGGCTCGGGCCTCTGCGAGAAGTTGATCCATGTGTTTGCGCATAATATCACCCAGAGCTTCAACCATAACATCGAGCTCTCTGCGAGTGGCTAGGTGATTGATGTTGGCCCTGGAGGACTTGGTATGAACACCATATGTCACCGCAGAGGAGAACATTTGCTTGATCTCATCTTTGAAAGTTGAGTAGTCTGTGTAGCCTACAGAGATGAAGTCAGCAGCGAACTGGACGGCCACCTCTGATAGTTCTGACTTGAGCTTGTCGATTGAGGAAGCATTGAGGGACAGAGCGGTGAAGGCGTTGGTGAGATCGTCTTTTTGTAGGACAGAGCTCTAAAGGGTTGAGAGAGTTGTCTTAAGTTCTGCAGTTGTAGAGCTCAACTCTTTCAGAGCCTCTGTGATGGGGGAAAGATCTTCTGTCATAGTGCGAGAGATGAACAAGCTTTTCAACTCGTCCATCTTTTGGAATACTGCTGTGGCGAAGGTTTGTAGCTCCCCCTTCATCACATAGGCATCCTGAGAACCTGGATCACCAACACATGGTGATCTAGTAGCCTCGGAGTGAGAGGCGCCCTCAGCGACTGATTTTGCGATGTCTGCTCGGGGACTTCCACGGGATCCTCGTACGTCTCTAGGAGGAGAGCCTACCCGTGTTCTGTCGATTTCTTGCATTGTAGGTTCAGAGCCTAACAGGGCAGAGGGATCGAGTGTGGACATTGGGCGTTCTAGACCCTCTGTCTCTGTGACTCTCACATATGCCTCTGAAGCATATTCTGGTTGGTCACTCATGTGTGGAGAGGCAACAGATGCCTCTTTGGGATGTAACGAGTCCTTGGGCGATGGGACTCTTATAGTAAAACCTTCATCCTTTTGAGAGGATGTAGGAGTAGTATGTGGTTGCCCGGCTGTGCGATCGACAGAGGACAAAAGAATGTCCTCTGCGAGGTTAGCTTGGGTTGGGCTTGGCGTGTGCGCTTCTTTTTCAATAGTGGATCCCTCTAGAACAGGGCCCCTAGTAGCGTGTGTAGCACTGGGAGGAGGACTAGGATGTGTACCTTTGGTATCTTTTTCTCCCTCACCTAACTCCATCTCTTCTTCCTCTTCGTCATCTAAGACAACCTCTGTCCCCAGCTCTGTCACGTCTATTGGCGCTTTGAACTTCTGTTGGAGGTTGAAAATAACGTCATGAATCTACGCCGTTGGGGACTCCTCTTGAACCACTTTGCGCAACCTTCTACGCTTAGGAGTAGCCTCTACGGGGCTCTCTTGAATAGCAGCCTCTGTGACCACAACTTCTGCGGGTTGGGCCTTCTTAGATTTCTTCTTCTTGGGCTTCTGCAAAAGACTACTTGGGCCCTCTTCTTCTGCGGGCCTCTTCTTCGCCTTCTTCTTCATAGAAGAGTCGACACCCTTCTGTGTCTTCTTAGGCTTCTTTGGTGGGGGACTTTCTATTCTAGGTCCTGCCTCACTCACCTTTCCAGCCGCTTCTGGCTCCTCCATTCGTCCCTCGACCCTTATTTTTTCAACTCTCTCACCTAAAGGGATTCCTAATCGTGGAGGGGTTTCAGGGACCGGCTCTGGCCTCCTGAATCCATGCCTGTATGCCTTCCTATCTTCGTGACTAAGGTACCTGAGTATGGCTTTAGATAAGGGTCTGGGGCTTCTGTACCCTTGCTCATGCTCTGTCGGATGGAATTCCTTAAAATGATATAGTCGCGCGTTAGGCTCGGCATAGGGTAACTTCTCTGCGATCAAATCCCCAAAGACAAGGCCAAAGAACCTCTGTAGAATTASGTTTGGTTGGTTCATGTCTTCCTTGGCCTTCTTCTGCGCCTTAACCTTGGACTTTTCGCCCCTCTGTGTCGCGCACTTCTTCTTAATCAAGCCCACCATATTTTCAAAGATGAGCTGTGCGTAGTCGAGTGGTAGTTTGAAATAGATGCCATAGACGATTGAAAGCATGGCATGAGAAGTCTGATCATGGCTTCCAACCTTCCCTGTCAAACAGCAGTTCACGATTGAATTGTGTCCTTTTAGTGATTTTGGCAACATAAGAATGGAATTCAAGGAATTGAATTAATTCCTCATCTGTTGGGGTTGAGGCGAATTCATCCAATTTTATGGATTCCAGAGTGGGTAAGTGCAGGGCTGTTCGAAGTCTGTCCACATTCAATTCCATGGGTAACAAAGATTTATTGGTAGGGTGAGAGGCATAGCCAACGATGCTCAAACCAGTGTTGTCTATGGTTGTAATGTATGAGCTTAAGAGAAATTGGGTGATATATGACTCAGGAGTAGGTTTAGTGGCTGAAAGGGCATAAAACAGGGGATGGTTTCGAAGAATTTCTAAAGGGGGAAGGTGAAATCAGGGAAACCAGTAGAAGAAGGAACAAAATAATAATTATTGGGTTTTTTCACAAGAACGACTTTCTCATACCGATTTTGAACGAATGAAAGTGCGTGAGACGTTAATGCTTGGGTCTGAGTGACTTCATTGTCGCTTGAAACGTTAGCAGATTGGGCTGAGGCCAAGGAAGACGACATATTTGCAGGTTTGTATTGAGGCTTTGAGAAAATGCAGGTTCGTTGGAGAAGAAGGGCTTTGTAAAGGTTTATGATTTGGGGGGAAAGGGGTATTTATAGTGAAGGATTTTGAATTGAACAGTTTATTTGACGAAAGGTCGTGATAAGTGGCTATAGGTTAAAATGGCTTAAAAAGTATGACACGCTGTGTTGGGAAGACGCGCGATTGATGACGTGCGCCCCCAATCCTGACACGCGCGTGATATGTTCTAACCCTTATCCACAGAACCACGCATACCATATCAATAGACAAGAACTATTAAGAGAGTTCTGCCTGAGGCCTAAGGGTAACAGAGCCTCTGTGATATGTGTCGGGTCTTCAAAAATGTTACACCTTTGTTTACCTAAACAGTTTGAAAATCCACAGAGAGATGAGTACTTGCTCAGCTCAAACCCACGAGCCTCTGTTAGAAGCGCCAGAGGTTCTGATGAGTTGACCTCTGAGAACAAGATACTT
>NW_020203629.1:7546-9164 GCF_001531365.2 Cynara cardunculus var. scolymus | reverse complement strand
AGAGCTTGTGAGCAACAACTTGCAGCGGCTACATATTCAGCCTCTGCCGTGGAAGTTGACACACAATTCTATTTTTTTGAAGACCAACTAACTAGTTTTCCTCCAAGAAACTGACAGCTTCCAGAGGTGCTCTTTCTGTCAATTTGGCATCCACCATAGTCTGAATCTGTATAAGCCACGAGATCAATATTTGAATGCAGAGGGTACCAAAGTCCCAGAGTTGGTGTCTTCTTTAAATAACGAAGGATCCTCTTAACCGCACTAAGATGTGATTCTTTAGGATTTGCCTGATACCTGACACATATACACGTGGAAAACATGATATCAGGCCTGCTGGCAGTTAGAGGTAAGAGGGATCCAATTATGCCTCTACAGATGGACCATTAATGTCCTTATTAAGTTTCTGGCCTGGGGCCATGGGAGTCTTCATGGGAGAGGCTTCATTCATTTTGTACTTCTTCAATAGATCATGAACATATTTGGATTGGTTAATGAATATTTCTTCGGATGATTGCTTTACTTGTAGACCTAAGAAGAAAGTAAGCTCTCCCATCATGCTCATTTTGAATTCACTCTGCATCAAGAATTCAAACTCTTTGCACATAGAAACGTTAGTTGCACCAAAGATAATGTCATCAACATATATTTGTACAAGCAAGATCTCATCATTCTGTTTCTTATAAAACAAAGTAATATCTGTCGTACCTCTGTGGAAACCACTGGAAGTAAGAAAGATGGATAGGCGATCATATCATGCTCTGGGAGCCTGTTTGAGACCATACAGAGCCTTGTCTAAGAAATAGACGTGGTTTGGATACTTATCACTTTCGAACCCTGGTGGTTGCTTGACATATACCTCTTCCTTGAGTTTGCCGTTCAAGAAGGCTGACTTCACATCCATTTGATACACTTTGAACCCTCTATGTTCGGCATATGCTAGAAAGATACGAATAGCTTCTAGTCTGGCCACAGGAGCAAAGGTTTCTTCGTAGTCAATACCCTCTTCCTGGCAATACCCTTTTGCTACTAATCTTGCCTTGTTCCTCACCACCACGCCTTGTTCATCCTTCTTATTGCGAAAAACCCACTTGGTGCCAATAGCAAGTTTCCCAATTGGCAGAGGTACAAGAGTCCATACCTGGTTTCTGTCGAATTGAACTAGCTCGTCTTGCATAGCATCAACCCAGAAGGGATCTGCCAGAGCCTCTGCCACTGTCTTTGGTTCAATTTCACTTACAAAACAAGTAAATAAGCAGAAATTTGCAGTTGCTCACGTCTTAACACCGACAAAAGGTTCTCCGATGATTTGAGAATGAGGATGGCTTTTTGTCCATTTTGTAACATGTGGTGGTTGGACAGAGGGCACTGTTTCTTGATCAATATGAGATTGAGGTAGAGATGCAGAGTCTTGATCAGGTTCTTGAGCTTGGTTGGAAGATATATATGGAGGACTTTCAATTATTTGTGTAGCTTCTGGTGGGGAAGCTTCTGGAGAAGGGGTCACAGAAGATGATACATAAGGTGCTTGCTTTGTGATAGAAGTCGTGGAGGGACTAGCTCTTGCTTGATCTGAATGGTCAACTTCTGCAGAGGATCTTTCAGGCTCTTTGTCGTCTTC
>NW_020203629.1:3064-4974 GCF_001531365.2 Cynara cardunculus var. scolymus | reverse complement strand
CCTTAACTCATCCACCTTGTTTTTCAAAACTTTTTGAACATCGGCAAGCTTTTCCTTTGAAGATTTTTCTAAATTTACAAAATTAGTTTGTGCCTCTTCAAACATTTTAAAAAATCTGTTCCTTTCCTCTGTGAGCAGAATGRCTTCWTTTTCACAAAGAGAAAGTTTTTCTTTTAGATTGAAATGCTCCAAATGACATGAATCGAGGTTATCGATGATCTCTRTGTATAAATCAAGAGATTCAGAAGAGTAAGAAGTAGAAACCTCTTGGCCATTTCTTGCAGAAGAGTCAGAGTCGATATTGGTCATCCCACAGAAGAGCTCGTCCTCTGTCTCTGAGTCTTCGCAAGCGAGAAGACCCTTCTGTTCATCTTCATCAGAGGACTCATCTGTTACTAGCTCACTTGATTGAGATAGCAGAGACTTCTGCTGGTAGTAGTCAGCCTTCTTTTTGTAAAAGGATGCATCTCTAGGACCCCTCTGTGGAGCCTTTGGCTCTTTAGACCAGCAATCAGCCGCAAAGTGGCCTGGCTTGCCACATCGAAAGCATCCTTCCTTTGACTCTTCCTTCTTCTGCTCCTCTACCCTCTGTGAGGGCTTCTGCTCCTTCTCTCCTGCATCCGATCTACCTCCCTCTGTGAAGTTTCTTCTGTTGAAACTTTTGTATTCCTTCCTCTCTCCACCCTTTMTGAATTCTCTGGTGATYAAGGMYAGAGTTTTCATCATCTCCTTCATTGAGACTTCTTCATCAGAACTTTCATCACTTTCTGCTATCAGTACCTTCTTCTTCTTCTTCTCCTTCTCTTCCTTCTATGCTCCTTTCCCCTTCCCAGAACTACCGTCCTCTGCAACCAGAGCAAGTGGACCACCATAGTTTTTCTTCATTTGCATAACTTGAGGCTCTTGGCTTTTAAGAGAACCAAACAGGTCAGCCAGAGTCCACATTTCCAAATCTAAGGTGGCCTTCATGGACATGGTTAGTTGCATCCATTCAACTCCAAGGCTCTTCAAGAATAAAGAGTTGTTGTCCTCTGCGGTTCTCATGACTCCATACCTCTTGCAGTTGCTTATCAAGGTGTTCAATCTAGAGTATGTGTCCGACAGGGATTCACCCTCTTTTGCCTTGAAGCTGTGGTATTCGTCAATGTAAATTGCTCGATTGTTTTTGAGTGTTTTCTTACCTCATTCAATCTGTTTTTCTAATTCTGCCCAAATGTCTATGGACAATTGACAATGATCGATACATTTGAAGATTTCGTGATGTATTGCCATGATTAATAATCGTTTGCACTTGCTACCCAATTCAACTATTATTTTGTCTTTGTCACTCCAGTTCGCAGCAGGTCTTGGTTCGTAATGTTCAGGAATTTCTGGGGTTGTGCCAGTAGCAGGAACTCTTGGGATTAAGTTCATTGGCATATAGGGAGGATTATAAAGAAATTCACATATCCTTGGGTCAATTCCTTCCAAAAAATTAACCATTCGCACCTTCCATTGTGGATACTCCTGACGGATGAGCGTGGGAGTTTTGATTGAGAACCAATGCTCATGAATGAGGTATTGGCCAGATTCGCCAATGAAAGAAGAAGAAAAATAAGAATAAAATGAAACTGATGAAATAGAATAAAACAGGGTAACCTGAAGAAGAAGACTGGTGTTCTAGAACAAAAGCAGATTAATACCAAGAACAGAATTAATCAAATAAGAATTCGATTCCAGCTCTGATACCAATTGTTAGGACCTATAAACTCAGTTTTGATATCAATCAAATACTCTGGATGATCTTTAAGACAATCAAAGTGCAGCGGAAATAATATAAGAACAAACAGAGTAAGAATCAAGAACACACAGTGTATGAGAATGATGAACACAAGAGAATAGCTTCAAAGGTTTTTCAATTGATTGAAAAT
>NW_020203629.1:0-2214 GCF_001531365.2 Cynara cardunculus var. scolymus | reverse complement strand
AGTAGAATTGTAATCAAGATTAGAGCTGTAAATTTCTCTCTCTCAATCAAATCAATCTTTGATAATATTCTCTCTACTTTTATGTTCATCTTGATTCTTGAAGATCATATCATGTTTGTATGATTTTTGGACTTCACACAAAGGAAGAAGTCAATCTCAGGAAAGGGGTCGGACCGAAATACATTCTAAACATGAGGAATCCCACTCTGGAAATGTTCAGGAAAGGTCGGTACCACACCCAGAATATATAACCAGAAATATGTTGCTAGAGGAAATGGGGAAATTACAGGAAACTCTAACATCTATTATGGGAATACCGGCTAGGGTAGAAACGGAAAGAGTAGAAGTTTATCCCTCTGCTCCAATCACCCACAACAAGGAAGGAGATATTAAGATGTTTTTGGCATGCAAACCACCAACCTTTTATGGGGAGAGAGATCTAGTGAAAGCTATGTGCTGGATTAAGGAAATGGAATCTGTGTTCAACACCATTCGTTGTCTAGAAATAGATCAAGTTCGATTTACTGTTTTGGTATTAAAGTCAAATGCTTTATTCTGGTGGGAAGTTGAATCATCTACCAAAACAGATATTTTACAGACTCTGTCTTGGGTAGAATTCGTGGATAGATTCAAGAATCAATTCTGTCCTAAAACGGCAGTGAGACAAATGGAAGAAGATTTCTTGAAACTAGAGCAAGGAAATGGAACAGTTCGGGAGTATACTGAAAGATTTATTGAATACTCTCGTTTTGCTGAACATTATGTTTCGACTGAATCCATAAAGATAGAGAGGTATATTTAGGGTTTGAAACCCTCAATTAAAGAATTTGTTATTGCTATGAACCCTAATACCTTTCCATTGATGGTGGACGCAACTGAGATAACTGAACGAAATAAGAACCGACAATCAGAAGGAAAGATTGTAGAGAAAAGAAAATGGGAGGGACCTTCATCTTTCCGAGGGCCGAAAACTGTAAGATATGATAACAGATCGGAACAAAAGATCGGTGAGGAAGTCTGCTCACAGTGCCGACAAATTCATCAAGGTGAATGTAAGATGGACCCAAGGAAATGTTATAAATGTGGCGAAGCGGGCAATCTGTCTAGAAATTGCCCAGCTAACAAAAGATGTTTTAATTGCAATTCTCCGGATCAAATTCGACTGAATTGTCCATTGTTAAGAACTCCACAGTTAACAATGGGGAGTAATGCGTCGGGTACTCGGGGAAGGCCTACTGTAAACAGAGGAGGACAAGGAGGGGCGCGGGGACGATCCTTCCAGATGACTAAGAACGAGGCAGAAACATCACCAGATGTAGTAACAGGTACATTTCTTCTAAATTCAATACGTGCTAAGGTGTTATTTGACTCTGGTGCAAACTTTTTGTTTGTATCACCATTATTTGCTCAAACTGCATGTCTAAATTCTGTGCTACTTGATGATAAATTAGTAGTTGATACTRCTAATAGTCAGGAAACTGTTACTAGTGTGTTCAATAACTGTATTATTGTTATTGAGGACTGTGAACTTCCGATCCGGTTATTTCCCATGCCAATGAAAGAATTTGACGTAGTAGTGGGTATGGACCGGTTGGCAAAATATCAGGCTAGTATTGTTTGTAATCAGAAAATGATCAGAATTATTCTGCCAGACTAGAGAACAGTTGTTATTTATGGTGATCGTCAGAATCACCATACCAGTATCTTGTCAATAATGAAAGCCCAGAAAAGTATTCAGAAAAAGTGCCAAGGATATTTGGCCTATGTAATTGATTTAAAGAAAAAGAAAGGAAAAGAAGAATCGATTCCGATTGTTAGTGAATATCCAGAAGTTTTTCCAAAAGACTTATCTGGATTACCACCAGATAGAGTCATTGAGTTCCGAATTGATTTAGTACCAGGGGCTGCACCTGTAGCAAAGGCGCCGTACTGTTTAGCTCCATCTGAATTGAAAGAATTGGTGGCACAGTTGAAAGATTTAACTGATAAGGGATTTATTAGGTCCAACACTTCACCTTGGGGTRCTCCGGTCTTATTCGTCAAAAAGAAGGATGGGTCTATGCGAATGTGTATAGACTATCGTGAACTAAATAAGTTGGCAATCAAAAACAAATATCTTTTACCGAGGATTGATGACTTGTTTGATCAACTGGTAGGAGCAAATTATTTCTCCAAAATCGATTTGAGGTCAGGATATCATCAGCTTAAAGTCAG
>NW_020203628.1:11204-17906 GCF_001531365.2 Cynara cardunculus var. scolymus | reverse complement strand
CTTATATTCCTTATCCTCAAAGATTAAGGAATCAAAAGGAAGAATTACAATTTAAAAAGTTCCTTGATGTTTTTAAACAGTTGCACATAAACACCTACTTCTTTTCCTCCTATCGAACACGGGATGGTAAAACTACCCGGGTCTTTTAATTTGGGAGGAATTTTAGAAGTAAGGAGCGCACTACATTCTTTGGTCAAAGCAACCGTCTCAAACTCGTTCACCCTTCTCTTTTTATGCAAAATGTCTTTCAAAAATTTAACATAGCTTGACATTTGCTCGAGAGCTTTTACCAAAGGTATGTTGATGTGGTGTTGTTTAAAGATGTCCAAAAACTTCTTAAATTGCTCATCCATATTTTTGCTTTTCATTCTTTCTGGACAAGGTAAGTTCTGCAAATCTGGAGTTGGTTGAACAGATCTGGTCGGTTGGACAGTGGGCACAATCTTCCCACTGTCGGGTTTTTCAACAGAGAGTTGCACATTACTGGAAATTGAAACAGGGACTGTTTTCTGGACAGAAACAGATTTTTGAGTTTCTTTCGTGGAATGACTCAAAATTGGAAATTTTGACATATCAAACGCGTGTGAAACCTCGTTTTGATGTGTCGGTTCTTCGACGGTTTCATATATGTCATCATTGACTTTTGAACTCTCCTCACTCAACACGGTCACGGCTTTGGTATGTTCTTTACCCTTCGGGGTTTCCGTGTCATTAGGCAAAGTTCCTAAAGGTCTACCCTTGAGATCGGTGGCAAATTGGCCGAGTTGGGTTTCGAAACTCCTTAACGTTGCATTGGCTTGGTTTATAAAACCTTTAAGTAATGATTCGAGTGAACTATTACCATCCGATGCATTTTGCCTAGGCATGTGTGAGTATGAGGATTGTCCATTTTGGTAATTGTGCGAAGCACCTTGCCCATATCCCGGGGGATTTTATGGCCGATTTTGGACTTGAGTAACCCCGGGGGTTGAAGTCCAGGATTTCTGGTCCAAGAAAAATTAGGGTGATTCCTCCAATTTGAATTGTATGTGGGAGAAAATGAGCTATTTCTAGCATAACTCCCGATATAATTCACCGAGACGGGATTTTCGGGGCAAGATTCATAAGAATGGCCCTCACCGCAAAAGACACAAGATTTAGACATAGGTGGGTTGGACATTATGGATTGAACTTGATTATTCTCTCCATTCAAACGTAAATTGTTTTTAACCAAATTAGTTAAAGCTACAATTTCAGCATTTAAAACAGAGATGGCATCAATTTCATGGATACCTGAAGCAGACTTAGAAACAACAGCACGAAGATTTGACCATTCCGTATTATTATTTGAAATTCTTTCCAGAATGTCATGTCCTTCGTTATAAGTCTTAGCTGTAAACGCTCCACCGGCCATTGCGTCAAGAATAATATTAGCGGAACTTGAGAGGCCATTATAAAATGTCTCCAATTGAATGCAATGAGGGATTCCGTGATGAGGACATTTCCGTAGAAGGTCCTTAAATCTCTCTCATGCATCCGAAACCGCTTCATCTTCTTCTTGTCGAAACGTCATAATTTCATTTCTAATTTTTATATTCCTCGTCGGAGGAAAGTATTTTTTTAGAAATTTTTCCGCCAAATCATTCCAAGTTAGGATCGAGTTTGGTGGTTGAGAATTTAGCCATGCTTTAGCTCTATCCTTCAATGTGTAAAGGAAAAGTGTTAAGCCTAAGTCTTCTTGTGTAACTCCGGGAATTTTAAAATGATCCGTCATTTCGATAAAAGATTTTAAATGAGAGTGCGGATCTTCCGACGATAATCCCCCAAACTGACCCATTGCGGAAATCATTTGGAACATTACGGGTTTTGGTTCAAAAGATGTGGCTGTCATTTCGGGCCTACCAATTCCCATGACCAACTGACCGAATTCGAGAGTTGCATAGTCCCGTATGCCTCTATTTTTATCATCGGCAATATTAACCGTGGCCTCCCTTGGAGGTGGATTATCCCCCATGGTTTGGTTACGATTATTTCTACATCTTTTACGTCTCCTAATGGTTCTTTCTAATTCAAGATCAAGAGGTAAAAGTTCACCGTATTGTAGCCTTGGCATACAACACGGGAAGTACGAGTGAAACAAAAGAACAAGGCTCAAATGAAAAATCAATATCTCAGGATAAAAATAGTGTTACCTTCCCTGGCAGCGGCGCCAAAAACTTGACAGGGTTAGGATCGTTCGTGTTCTCCTAGTAGGCAGAATGTCCCCACAGTGGCGGTGCAAGAGCACGCCGACACTATGATCGCTTGCAAGTAATAAAGTGGTACAAAGTACCGAGATCGTTCCCATAGAGAAGGTAGAGATTTAGAGATTTTTCATGAACTTCTTGCACGAGTTTCAAGATGTAGAATAAAGTTGGATTTTTGTTTATAAAAAGACCGAAATAGGACCGACTAGCTAATTAACGAAATAAACTTCTAATATTAAATGATGGGCATGGGTGCAAGTGTTGCTTAAGATAAAATTAACAATAAAATGGTTAGACTTTTACGAGTTGTTTATAAGAGTTCCGATCTCTCGAAAGTGAACTTTTATAACCGGGCCTCATAAAATTCAACAAGGTTTTTACGTTTATCACTTCGGAACTTGCCGATCTAGCTAAAAAGTAAAAGGAATGCGATTCTTACCCAAATCTCTTTGTGTAAAAATACCTATTGCTTAACCCCTAGCTAGATGCATGCAAAATTCATATCTCCGCGTAATTATTCAAAGACCCTCTCGAGTTCATTGTGCATCACTTAAGCCGTATTTTGGATCTGCCCATCTCTGGGTCTAAGATCTAATATTAACACTTCAAAGTGATCAGCTTATCCGCATTTTAAGCACCGTCTTAAGTGACCAAGTTACGAAGTGATAAAAGATAAAAATACTCAAATATTATATAAACATTCTAAGTTAAACTCACACCCACACCCATACAAGTAATTTAGCTAGACATAACAAAAGTAATTAAGGACATAAAATAATCCTGAAATATAAATTGCATTAATGTAAAACTAAATTACAAGTACAAGGAAGTAAAATACTAGAAATTAAAGACATAAATTAAAAAGCATAATATTAATTACTAAAAGAGAAGAGACACGCTTAAAGAGTAATGTCTTCAAAATGGTGTTGGGCACACCTCAAAATGGCTCTCCCAAGCCTCTTTATATAGGGGAGAGGAATGGAGGCAAGGACACTCAATCATTACCTTAAGGGTAATTAGTACAAGGTTAAGAAAATACAAAAGAAAATAAAATAGAAGAAGGAAGACAGCTCATATACAGCTGTAGAAAATATCTGGAGGAATCTTCAAGCTACACGTTTCCCAAGAAGCTGCAACAAAGCTGGTAGACTTCTCACAGTGGTGCCACAGTGGGTAGCGCTGTCAGAAAAATACAGGTTTTTGGAATAATACCTCTTCCTTTGTGTTTCATCATCTTTTTAAAACTTTTTGGAATAAAGGATAAAAACAAGAAAATTGTGTATTTAATAATAGCAAAAAGGGAGGAAATAAATAGGAAATAACTCTTAAAAATAAGAGTTATCACCCCTCATCAAACTAAATACCCTTTTTTGAATTTTTTCCCCTTATGATCATGCAATGTGCAAAAGGAAAGACATTTTCAAGAGTTTTCTTCCATAAAAGACAAGTGATTTAGTTGTTTTTGTACTTTTTATGGGATTTTGTAGCCTATAGAAGACTAAGTTTACAACATCATTCTAGCACCTTTCTTTTCCACATTATAACACAAGACCTTAAAGCCAAATCTACAAGTTCTACTTGTTTCATATATAATCTTGTCTACCCAACAGTATTGAAAACACAACACTACTTAACCATGTAACACATATACCACAGTTTCAATGAAATGATATCCAAATATTTACAGTCAAAAAATAATGGGATACCCCTATTATTTCAAAAGTTATTTAATCAAGTAAGTGATGGATACCCCAATGTTCAATTTATTTTAGATTTGTCAAGAACTGTTTTTTAGTAGCACATGAAACCACATTATTTTTATCATAATGTAACACAACATCTTCAATGCAAGAAAGTTAAAGGAAAACCAAGCATTGACATTTTTCGAAGTTAATTTCCAAGGTTCAATATTGCATACATATTTAACAGTTTCATTGAATGCAACCTAAAAGCATTAGGAGTTCCCTGTTAGTGTAAAGGTATACCCCTCATCACACTAAATATCCATGTAAAGATGGGATTTAAAATTAAAATATTAGGGATAGTAGTATTCATGTTTCAGGACAATTTCATTCTCTTTTTGAACTTGTGGTGGTAGTGTTGGTCACGGTTCCAGCATCTTCCTAAATCGAAACGTGGCRCTGGCTGCTACGCTATAAGGGAAATAAGGTTGCGCCTTCACCAAGGCAATTGTTTTTTGTGTAGTGGGTAAGCGCTTGATCCTAACAATTGGTATCAGAGCAGGTCATGTTGCGCGGCCATTGACTTCTAAGGAAGCTCTTATTAGTACCGGCAGATGCTGGGGGGGGGATTGTTGGTCACGGTTCCAGCATCTTCCTAAATCAAAACGTGGCCAGCTGCTACGCTATAAGGGAAAGAAGGTTGCGCCTTCACCAAGGCAATTGCTTTTGGTGTAGTGGGTAAGTGCTTGATCCTAACAGGTAGTTTTTGTTATATCACAATAGTCTCTTTTGTAGCACATGAAACCACAATCTTTTTTTACAACATGAAACCATAATCTTTTTTACCACATGAAACCACAATCCTTTGGGTAGCAAATGAAACCACAATATTTTTTTACCACAATGTAACACAACATCTTGAACCAAAGCCTACAAATTGTTTTCCAAAAATACAGAATATTTTGTTCCCACATTGTCTAGAACCCAACAATACGACCAAGAAAACTTAAAATTAATCAAAATAATTTCATATCCTTATAGGGAAAATAATAATATGATACCTGTTTCTTCGATTCCACTTGGATCAACTTCATCTTCAACCTCATTGTCAACATCTATTGTTTCGCTTGCTTTGTTGGAGAAGGTGAATGCCCTTTTCGCCTTAACCCTAACGCTCATTTTTCCTGTTGCATTCCACATAACAGAAACATATTTACACTATGCTTCATATTGAAATCAAGAAGAAAATCGAGTTTACCTCCTCTTTTGTTCGCATCCATCGATTATATATTGAGTATTTCAACCAAGCGATCGTCTCTAGGGTTTAATCGAATCCACCTCTTCTCGCACAACCAACCAGTATCTTTTGTGGTTTTTGTTTTGATTTGATGAAATGTAAATTTAGAAGATTAACGGATTTGTAGTGCGCTCAAATCTGTCTCATTAAATTAAATTTTATTTACCATTTTGCCCTTATTTACATACTGACCTTAAATATTATAGGGTTTAATCGAATCCACCTCTTCAGTAATTAATTTTTCTTTTATTTTCAACCATTGATTATTAACTTGTGTGGTTGAGATTGGATCTCACGGTTACCACAAACAACTCAGTTTTTCCTTAAATGGACCTATATATATATATATATATATATATATATATATAGGCCTAATCAAATGAGAACTGATTAGTTTGTGGTAATTGTGAGGTCCAATGTGAGCCAATCATTTAAATAATTAATGTTATATCCTAAAATAACATAAAGGGTAATTTGGTAATGTTTAAATACATAAAACCCTAGATGGTACTTTCTCCTTCATCTACTTCTTCTCCAACCACCCCCATCACCCCCATCTACTTCTTCATCAGCGGTTTCCTCCCCTTCCACAACCATCTCATCTTCTCCTTTATCATCACTAAACGTGTTCTACTATTATATTTGGTCGACGACTGTTTCTCCAATGTCACTGGCATATTCGAAAGCGTGTTCTGAGAAGCACGAACGCCGACAACAACTCCGCAGAGATCAACGACTGGGACGGTGAGCCGGTTTCCGGCAGACGCGGACCAGATGGATATTTTGGGGGGCGCTCTGGGGAGTGGCGGTAACGTCGTTCGCCACCAAGGACGAGAACGAAAGCTCACCGATGTATGGATCGAACAGACACTTAATTCCTTGTTACTCGTTTTCTCTTCCTTCTCACTGTCTTCCAATGAATTCATCGTCTCCGATTGAATCGTTGGTGATATATGTGGTTCGCCGTTATTGCCGTCCATTTTCACCAGTGAGATGAAACCCTACACCGAAGATGTCCCACTCCTTCTTTGTGGTAAAAAGTAGTGAATTGTATCAAATCAAAGTGTATCACAGTGTATCACAGGTGTATCACAATGGATTTTGATTTTGTTTTTATGGTTTGAGTTGGTATCATAGTTGGTATGACAATGGTATCACAGTATATCACATTGGGTATCACATTGTGTATATTTGTGATTACTTGGTACCTGTCGGAATAATGTTTGTCGAAGTCCGGAGATTGGAGGTCGGAGAGAGGAGAGAGGAGTTCTTTAAAAATACCTAAAATGCCCTCTAATTATAATTTTAACTCAAACTACCATAATTACTAATTTCTTTATTTATCCGTTGATTTGTGGTTGAGATTGGATCTCACAGTTACCACAAACTAATCAGTTATCCCTTGAATAGGCCCCTATGTATATATATGCACATTATATTATAAATTTTTTTGACAAAAACTCGTAAAAACCATTTTTTATGCATAAAGTACTATTTA
>NW_020203628.1:8985-10999 GCF_001531365.2 Cynara cardunculus var. scolymus | reverse complement strand
AACTTTAAAAAGTAAATTTGATACTAATATCATATATTTGATTTCCAAATTTTTATGATATATTTAAATTTATATTTTATTCAAAAATTAAAAACATTATCGTTTTCTCAAAATCACTAAAAATTGTATTATATATGACAGGTTCTTTTGTTAACCTAATAATTGGTGTTAACTTTGTAAACTAATCTTGACCCTTGATTCTTAAAATCTATGGATGAGATCAACTGTGACATATTTGTAATTAATTAAAAATGAAGGATAAAAAATATAGGTGAACAGGGATATTTTTGGGAGAGATGTCCAAATCGGTTATGAATCAATAACTAATTAATTACATCGATCACAAATCGGTAATTGCTCAATCCTTTTATAATTCGTAGAATCATCCGTGTAACATTATGAACACTTATGAATACATATGAACATATATGTAACATATTAACTAATCTTAGTTTGTACCTTTCACATATGAACATACGGGAACACTTATTTGCACCTATTAAAACTTATGAACACTAAAGTAATTAACTTTCACATGTGAACATAATAATATATGATCAAAGTGTTTTGCTTGTGAACACATATTGATCAAATGTTAGATGTATATAGATATTGTTTTATGAACACAATAGAACACATGTGAACAATTTATATACCATATGAAAATTGACGACTACATATATGTTGAAGATAGAACATCTAAGTTTCTTATTATATTAAAATAACAAGTCATCTATAATTTGGAAAAAAAATAAACATATTATTTTAGCTATAATCATGGGATTAATGTTTTCGTAACCGTCCATTAATGAATGTGAAATTAAGACGAAAAAAAGAAAAAGATTATCATTGTATCATTAATATTAATTGTATGGTGATAAAAGAACCTATTCTAACAAAGGCTCGTGATTGGTCTAAATGGTTTATATAGTTACTATCTTTTTCATGGTTAACAAATGATTTTAACCCTTCCCTCTCTCTCTCTCTTTCTCTCTCTCTCTCTATATATATAGATAATACTTGTTTTTAAAATAAATAAAATGTATTGGATACATTTTTACCTTTTTAATTGTACACATAATTTGTTATGTGCAAGTATTTTTTAATTACATAATAAAATTATGTTTTAATGTCTAGTTATAAGATTATCATGATATGTTCCTTGTAATTAAAAAAGCAGGACGTATTTTATGATTTTTTAAGAATGGTTCCTAATATTATATTGAGATAGTACTATGCTCAACACTTCTCACATCCCTTTGTATACGTTCAAACATAGGCCCTTTTTTAAAAAAAAATTAATAATAAAATAAGAACACAACTCTCATAATATGGGGTTGTTTGACAGTTGCTGAATGGTTTGATGTATAATGATTAAGTGGTCAAAATGATTAAGAGGCTCTCATGATATAGTACAAAATGAAATATAATTATTTGGTAACTGTTTACAATGATATTAGGGTACTGAATGGTTAAGGAAGACCCATGATACAAAATCATTCAGAAGGTTTTAGAACTATTAAGGGACATACTTTTTTTTACCAAACAAGATTCATCTCTTAACGATTCAGATATTGCCTCTTAATGAAATTATTAAGAGGTAAATAAACAACCCAATACTCTCTCACAAAAAGGTGGTGAAAAATTTCTCTCCTAAGGGGGTGTTTGGTTCACATAATGTAATTTGATGGAATTGGAATCCATCAAAGGAATTTGACTTTGAAGGAATTGGAATGGAATTCGATGGAATTTGACCATGCATTTGGTTGGTATGAATTGGAATGAAATCTCTCAATAGAATTGGAACAATCGTCTTTGTTTGGACCATCCCACATATCGCCCCACCCACGCCCTACCAACCACCATGTCACTAATGTCGTCATCACAGCTATCACCCTGCCCCAACCCCTACCCAACCCTGCCCCCACCACTCTTGCCCCTGCCCCACAATAGGTGGGGTTGTTGGGGGTAGGTGGGGTGAGGTGAGGCATTGGGGATGGGCCAGTGGGTGGCA
>NW_020203628.1:6667-8445 GCF_001531365.2 Cynara cardunculus var. scolymus | reverse complement strand
TGTGATAACGACAATAATGGTGTGGTGGTGGGGGTTAGGTTAGGGGCGTGATAGTAACGGTAGTAGCATGGTCGTAGCAGGGATGTGCAGTGAGTGACCGGGGCCCGGGGGTGGTTGGGTGTGATGACAACAGTAATGGCATGGTGGTTAGTGGTGGGGTAGGGTGGGTGGCGGTGACAGTAGTGGTGTGGTGGTGGTAGTGGGGGATTAGGGGTGGGGCATCACAAACAGTAATAGCATGGTCGTTGTGGGTGTTGATGGAATTCAATTCCTTCCATTATGCTAAGGAATGATGAATTCCTTAACTTGTGGAATTCATTGGAATTTGAAGGATTCCATCCATTTCAAGAAATGAACCAAACAAAGGAATTGGAATTTGGTCAAAGGAATTTATCATTCCAATTCCATCAAATTCCTTCGAATTCCGCGAACCAAACGGCCCCCAAGAGTTTTTTACATACACAAGTAATTGTGCTTGAAGTAATTCCCTTAAATACTTCAAGAATATTAGTGGGAAGAAAGGGACTAGTATCGAAGGAAATCTTGTTTCAGTGTGGATCAACTTTGGAGGAAGGTTAGTATTGACTTCTTCTCTACCTTACTTCAACGTTCAAGTTTCGAAGGTTGTCATTCTTGAACACTTTTGGTTGATTCTTTTTTGTTATCATAGTTCCACACATGAAAGATCTTGATGGGAGATTTATTCTTATAAATTTGTTATATGTTATTTTTAGCTTCTGTTGCATTTTGAAAACCTTTCTTTTTATTAACCGACAAATCCCATCATTTTCATCTTCCGCACAGGTGGTCCCTCTTCCATGAAACCCCTCACACTTCTTCCTCATCGTTATTTCTCATTTCCCCCTCTCTATTTCTTTCTCCCCTGTGTGGTTTCTAGCGTCATTTCTTTGATGATGACATCACATGTTCAACTGTTGTCGTCAACTTTAGTTTGTCGTTAATGTCGTCTTCTTCCAGATATACCATTGTGAATCGGTTCCTAGGAGTATTTGGCGGCGACATGATACCATCATTTCCTGTTTGACAGCAACATGAATCAAGGAGAGTGTTCTCAAGACCAATTCTTGTCTTCTTGAAACAATTAATTCTGATCTTGAATCTATTCATCTACATCACTGATTCATCCATGAGTTGTTAGGGTTTTATTTTAGGTTAGAGTTTGATTTCATTTTAAGATTTGATTCAGTTTAGGGTTTGATTTATATGTTAGGGTTTTGAAACAATCTCATTTGTAATGAACTTATTTTGGTTTTGTGGCTCTACTTCTTGTTTTATTTTTTTTGTGTTATGGTTGTTTTGGTAGTGATTGGAAGGTGGTGGTAGGTGAAGGTGGTGATAGAAAATAATACTTAAGAAAACTGTTAATAATCAACATTGGTGCCATATCATTACCATATCTTATTTCAAGGATGATAATGACTATATGGTAACTTAACGGTTGATTAAAGGACCAAAACCAAGTTTTTTTTTTTTTTTCATATTACAAGGGCTTTTTGCACTAGAAGTTGAAAGGTTTTAATCCAAATTTTTTTGACAAAACATAGGGACCAAAATTGCAACTTACTCCAATATATATGTATACTAGAAACGAACTCGCGATGCAGCGAAATACATCATGATTTTATTCTTTATCTCAGCTGATGTTATAATATGGCTTTATGTGATTTTGAGAAAACGATGATGTTTTTATTTTTGAATAAAATATATGTTTGAAGATATCATAAAAATTTGACAAAAATATATCGATATTAGTATCA
>NW_020203628.1:2921-4977 GCF_001531365.2 Cynara cardunculus var. scolymus | reverse complement strand
GGTTTAAGAGTTTTAGCCAAATGTTTTATAAGATAGTATAGATATATGCACACACAAACCCATAAATCTCTAGGGGCCTTCTCCGATTTGTAACGCCTATATGTGAAATATATGCAACTTCAACCAGATTGAACTATTGTTTACCACCACATCTATTAATCGAGGATCGACAACAACAGGTTGAGATCAAGCTTGGTCAAGAGATATGTAAATCGAGGATAATACCAAATCGCTACCTTTCCGTCTCTCTACACAATCAAGGAGAAAACAAAACTTCAACAATTTTGAAGGTGAGAAGGAGAAAGGTGCAAGTTTTTGAGTCCCATCTCTTTCCTTCTCATGGATAGTGGATGGTGTCGGAGAATATGAGAGGAAGGAAGCAAAAGGTGGGTGTGGGTGTGGGTGTGGGTGGAGGGAGAGGAATGCCGAAGGTGGGGTGTGTGGTCGGTGATAGTTAAATGGCCGTTAGTTAGACTAAGAGAACAAATTTAAACGATTTTGTAATATTTAAACTGTAGGACCAAAATCATGATAAACGAAAAAGTACAAGGACCAAAAATGTAATTTTTTGCTTTAAAAAAAACGTGAGTGTTTTATTGAATTTGGTGTTGTGTGGACCTTTGGTTACGAATCTAGTCTTTTTGTTGATGTGGTTGCTCCACATCTGCCTCTTTAAGATAATTCAAATAATTTATATTCCAGAAAGAGAATATTTTCAGCCTTTTCATAATTTCATTCAAATAATGCAAGTAAATTCATGTTTTTGTTTTGAGTAAAAGATTCTTTCTTTTTTTCTAATTATAGGGTTTACAGCCAACTTGTGTATACTTCGACTAATCTCAAAGGTCTAAAGAACTGTCAAGATAATCCGCAGTGGTTTTGCAGGACTGAAACCGATGACTTCTTGGTTAAGCCCAAAAGAATATAGTAGAAATTTCATCTTTTCCGAGTTCGAATTAATGCATTGTCAAAAGTCTTTGTGGCCAGAGCAGATCTGTTAATCCCCAAGCGGGGTCTCATGTACCCGCTCAACTTATTTTCGTAAGTAGTCTTTTTGGGTATGAAAGGTGTACCATCTAAAGTTTGAATGGTGCTCTATGATATTAAAAAATACAAAAAACATCAACTGAAAAAACACAAAAAGTCGTTTGAAGTTAACAAAAAACCCAAAAAAGTTCATCGAAATCAACCAAAAAACCGAAAAAGTACCTTGAAATTAACCAAAAGAACTTTGAAAAATCCCTCGAAATGATGGAATTCAGCTAAAAGCATATCAGACAACTTCGTGGGATTTTGATCCACCTTAAAGGTGCACCCGTTCAGCAAAAATTCTGGATCTGCCACTGTTTATGGACTTGGAGATTCTCTTGTGTCGACTCTAGACCATTCGTGATCACCTGAGTGATTAATCAATGGATATAAACTGGCCCAAATATTCATGACAACCCTAAAAGAAACTATATACATATTAAAGGAAGAACCAAAATGTTATTCAATGAGAACACTTCTATCCTATTTATCTTTCTTCTCATTATTTTGATTTATTTTTAATATACAATCAACACAATAATGGTTAACCCTTTCATTTTCCTACTTTTTTTTAACTACATTTTCATTATTTTATAAAAAAAATTGAATCCACAAATATATAAAACTATATATAATTTTATTTACATCAATACATGTGATGTGCTAAAATCGTAAGTGTGCACACAGTGGGCATAAAATCCCCAAAGTGGAAGATCGCTTCAAGTAATAAAGTGGTATAGTACCAAGATCGTTTCCACAGGGACCGGACTTACTGAGAATCAGAGACTTTCATGAACTTCTTGAACAATGTTTCGAGTTGAGAAAATATTTGAGTTTTGATTGGTGTAAAGCGTTAAAATATGAAATAAACCTTTAATATTAAAAGATGGGTATGGGTGTAAGCTTTGCTTAAGAATAGTACATGAACGACTTGGTCAGAAACCCATGGGATTTCTATAAGAACTCCTTTCTCTCGAAAGCGAATTCTTATATACTGTGCCCACAKAGTGTCCACAAAGCGTCCAAA
>NW_020203628.1:0-2414 GCF_001531365.2 Cynara cardunculus var. scolymus | reverse complement strand
AGAGGGCACACAATACAGTGGCGAGAATAAAAGATGAACTACGAAAATTAAATTACAAACTGAAATTAAACTAGTTCTACTGCTACAAAGCTTAAGAGGATGCTCCGAGATTGCTTGGCTAAGTTGCTGGTGGAAAGTGGATGCTTTGCTTGAGAGAAGTCCTTCAAATATATAGAAGAAAGGTGGGACTCGGGTACTCTTTGTCCAATTGATAATGACCACCCATCACCACAAGTCTACTTCAATCCTTGACCAAGTCACCTCCTCATTGATAGGTTGCAAAAGGTGAAAAGTACTACCATTAAATATGATAGGAAAGCCATTCCATCATAGTAAAAGTAAAAACTCTTCCAAGTCTTTTCATCTCATAACCGGGCCCAATCTTCCATGCAACCAAATATTTAGATTTGAACTTAGCATTAACTCTCAATAATATCCAAGAATATGAATATCATAATTTTGTTCAAATCCAACTAGATGCAAAATTTACCAACAATAATGAGTTTTTTTAGAAAATAATTAAATTCTAAACCTTTCATCACCTCTTTACATAATTTGGACCAAAAATAGTAGATAGGAGCAAAATGGGTACCAAAGATACAATAAAATAGGRGTAAAGAACAACAAATAACTCTCACAAAATGAGAGTTATCACACCCCCAAACTTGAGGTATTACTTGTCCTCAAGTAAAATAAAATAATTAAAAAGACACCTAAAGAAAGGAACAAGAACGAAACACTTACGGAAGGTGTTGGAAATTCGTCTAGTAAAGAGGATGTACAATTTTCTTGCTTGATCTTCGTAGTGTTGCCGTTAATCAGTAGGGCTTTCGGGTTAGTGTTTTTGGCAATGATAGCGTGTATCCCTCCCCCAAACTTATCCTATACTAAAAAAGGGTTTGAAGCAAAAGTTCTCATTGATTCACTTTTGAGTACTTGGAAAAAGTTCGTGACCCATATCTTGGCATAACTTTGCCCTTTTTGGAATACCGGGCTTTTTATTTTTTTGTCTTCCAATTTTCCGAAGACCGATTATTCTATTTTTTTTTTTTTTTTGGTTTTTTTTTTTTTCATACCTCCCAATTTTTCGAAGGTATATATATTTTTTTTCTTTTTGAACACATCCCCCCAAACTTAATAATGACAATGTCTCCATTGTTGCCAAAGGGACCAAAAGGGTACGGGTTGGGTGCAAGGGGAAAAGTGTTTGGATTTAAAAACAAAAGGAGGGCCTACATCCTTTTAACTTTAACACTACCAAAAATCATCCAAGCAAATTGTACCTGAAATGAACAATGGAACTAGACAAAACAAAATGAAATCCAACACCCATGTCATAAATATCCACACAAAAGAAAATGACATTCCGCAAAACATACACAAAAGACGGAATGAAATTGTATATGTACCCAAAAGATATATCCAAAAATAATGTTTAAAGAGGTTGGATCAAAAGTTGAGAATTTAACCATATCTGTCAAACTGCTCACTGTGGGTAAACAGTGGCTGCATCTGCCGCCTCGGAGCTGTGGACAATGGGAGCAGTAACGGAAACAGTAATGGCAGGAACGATCGCAGTGGTGGTAGGCAACGTAGCAACAACAGGAATGTGGGGAGCCGGAGCAAAAGGCGCAGCAACAACGGACATCGGCAAGTGGGCATGCAATGGTGGGAAGCAACGGACTTGAAGTGGGCAAAGACCGCTGGGGAATCGTGGAAGTTGGGCAGTCAAAAGAGGATCCTGACGCCCATAGAGTTGTCTTTCCACCCGGTTCCAGTCTCTAGTGTATGCCCAATAACGTGCACTCTTCTTTTCCAACTCGGAGACTCGGTCCTCAATACCTCTAACCTTTGACAATATCGCTTCCAATTTCTGATTTGTTTCCTCCCATTGTAATGCCAAAATGGACAGCCAAGTCGCCGACCCATACCCCGAGCCTAAAGGGTTGCTTGGCGGTGGCTCGGAGGGGCTGGCCATATCATCTCCGCGTCATGGGATCTCGGCAGTTGGTTCGGCCATGGGGACAGCGGCTAGCTCAGATACATGCACGGCAGGCGGCTCGCTAACGGCAACATTTGGCGACTCAGAAACGGCAGCAACCTATGGTTCGGGAAGGACAACCGGTGGTGCATTTGGTTGAACGGTGGATGGCGCCACGGGCTCTCCCGAATTTCTCTCAACCGGGACAGAAGGCTCGAATTGTACATAGGGCCGAGATGCCCTATGCCGACGGTCAATGGTGTTTTGTCCCAACAAAGGAGAGCCCTCAACAATAGAGTCCTCATCAACAGTCGGGACCCGAGCCTTGGCCAAAAGTTTGGTGATTAGGGCCAGAAAGACCAGGCGGGAGTTTATCCTTTGCGCGGCGGTCAAGATAGAGGCTTGTATGATCGGCCCAAGGTCGATGGGTAAT
>NW_020203627.1:14032-17666 GCF_001531365.2 Cynara cardunculus var. scolymus | reverse complement strand
ATTAAAGACAAAAATCAATTACAACGATTTCTAGGATGTCTGAATTATATTTCAGAATTCTGTGAAAAATTAGCTTATATAGCTAAGCCTTTATATGATCGACTAARGAAAAATCCGCCTGCTTGGACTAAAGAGCATACTCTGGCAGTTTAGCAAATTAAGCACTTAATCAAGGAAATTCCTTGCTTAGCCTTATCTAATCCAAATGAATTTAAAATCGTTGAAACGGATGCATCTGATATTGGATATGGTGGAATATTAAAGCAATGCCTAAAAGGCAAAGAACAATTAGTTCGATATACCTCTGGTTTATGGAGAGGTCCTAGAGTAAATTACTCTACTGTGAAAAAAGAAATTCTTAGTATTGTGCTAACAGTACAAAAATTTGAATCTGATTTAATTAATCAGAAATTCTTAATTAGAGTAGATTATAAATCTGCTAAGGAAATATTATTCAAAGATGTTAAAAACATTGCCTCTAAGCAAATTTTTGCTCGATGGCAAGCTATTATGTTTATATTTGACTTTGATATTGAGTATATTAAAGGGGAATCTAATCATCTTCCTGATTTCCTTACTCATGAATTCTTACATGGAAAACATGTCTAAAAGGATAGATAAAGGAAAAGAAGTCTTAAAGACGACGCCTAAGACCGTCAAAAAGGATGTCAAGAAAGACATCACTACATCGTTTAAAACGATAACTATGACTGATGCTAATCAAGCCAAGCGACAGAAGATCAAAGATACTCCTAAAGAGGAGAAGCTTAGAGATGATGCTTACAAGCTAGCCTTGGMAGCAAGTCATCCTGGAGAATATATTTTCCCTTATATTTCGATCTCAACAAAATGGGTAATACCCATTGAGAACAAATACACTCATCTTCAACCTAATGAGGTTGTATCATTTTATTTTAAAAATAATGCTGACTCTTTTGTTTACCCAAAAGATTATCAGTATTTTCAAGATATTCTTGTAGCCACCAGTTCTGTGAAATTCGACTCTACTGAACGATCTGGCGGTGAAGTTGCTTATAGCAAAGCTGTTATTCATAGGGTAATTCGACCCRATCAGTGGACTGGTGATTTGTTCAAACCTTATGAAATCACTAGGCAACTAAGGCATAAAAATGTCACTTTGAAATTTAATTATTTTGATTATATCAATGCCTGGGAACATGCTTTCTACTATGAGAACAGGTAAAGAAAATTTTCTTGGTGGATTCAGTTTTCTGCTTCTTTTAGCAAACCTGAATTACCAAATTGGTTTATAACCTGGTATACACAATGGGGATTATATCCTATTTGTCTTCCAGACAAAGTATGAAAAATTTTCGAAGATTTTGCAAAGATTAATATATCTTTATCTAACCCAGCTATGTGGTTTACAATACTTTATCAAGTACCTTGGATTATTCGTTGGRAACCTATTATTTCTCTACGAAATTTATCTAAACTTGGCGAAGAATTTAAGCCAATCCCTTATTTGGGACGAACGATTATGATTAAATGGTGGATAAAATTCAATTTCTTTGACAACTCAGTATTCTCCATCAGAGGGTTAATTGATCTCGAACCCCCGAAACCACCAAAGCCAGATGTAAAAGACATCTTCAAAGAGATTACTTCAAAGATCTCTAAAGAAGATTTGGCACAAATTATGGCCTTATTAAAACAAGACGAAGCAGGCCCTGCCCATTCAGCCTCTTCACATATGTCTGAAGACGGAGATGAAGTGGCCACAGTTGATCTAATGCAAGACTCACAAGACCCTTTTGATCTGTAAGATAAATCCTTATGCAGCTAGAATCCATCGAGAGCTAAAAGCCGTGAAATAATCCCTAGCACAAGTGGATTCATCCATTGATCATTACAATCAAATTGTGGAACTCCAAATTCCAGCAGACAATTACAATTGGYGAGATGACATTCAATTTTTACGYTRGCTAWTGTTCTACAGAGTTCAGTTGAAATTTCAACAAAGGCAACTTTTCTCTCGTGCCTTCTAGATAGCAAGACGTCATGGCTGACGTTTTTTGATCTTGATTATTATCGATAATGGCGGGTCCCAGATCCATAATTCAGTATCGATTATTGAAGATAGTGGAGGGTCCTATTACTTTTTGCTGGCTTATTTGTAGCCGTTCTTTAAATTAGTGGTAGACAGTGGTAGGCTCCACTTCTACTTTTCTCTTGTATTTATTAGACAGTGGTAGGCTCCACTTCTACTTTTCTCTTGTATTTATAGTAGCTTAGTTTCCATTTCTCGGTACGCTCAATTTCCAGTTTGTAATCTACCTCTTACTTCTCTCTTGTAATCTATCTTCAGTAGAAATAAAAGAAATAAAAGTTTGTAAATTCTCTCTCTCGATCCTGTAACCATTTGGTATCAGAGCCATTTGAAGCTCTAATCTGGTGATCTTGAAGAACCCCTTATCAAGGTAATAATTTATTTCACTTATTTATTTACTCTTTTAGACGTTAGTCGCGTTTAGACCTGACGGTAAGTCCCGGAGTGAGGCTCAAATAGGAGTCTTGTAAAAGTCATTGACTGTTGATGAGAGTTTAATCAATGAGTGAGATAATTAGATCCTTGAGAAGAAATTCTTCTCTATCATCTTCTTCCTCTTCTGTTTCTAATAGAAACAAAGAAGTTATTATACATGAAGACTTAGATTATCATCTAAGTAATTGGAAATTACCAAAATCTAAATCTAATGAGATTTATAAATCAAATTTCTCTTTTAAATCTGATTATATCATAAAAACAGTGATTGGAAGCATTATAAAATATTACTAAAACATCACACTAGACAGTTGAGAACAATGATAATCAAAGACTTAACTGATCCATATGAGTTGATTTTGTTTCATTGATAGAGTTTTTAGCATGTGGGGTTGTGATAGAATGATGAAGAGGGCCTAATTGTTGATTCTATTATTCATTATGAAGCCTGTAGTAGCTAACTTGATATTAGTATTTTGAGCTCATCTTAAATGTAGCAGCAGGTATTACCATTGCCTCCAACAGGATGCAATCAAACTTCAACTTGTTGCATGTTTCATTAAAATACAATGAAAACACAATTTTGTTCAATTTTCATTGTAGTGGCTCCTTTCATTGTATTTGTGGTTGTACAAGGATTGTATGTTGTTGTTTCAGTATTTGGGGATAATTGTTGTCCCTACATCTATGTCTTAATTTGTCTTCCTATGTCAAACACAACATAACATTATCTTGTGCTATCAAGGTAAAGTACCATGACACTCCTTGAGATATCATGCACCATAATTCATGTTCAAATTATCTTATGCTATCTAATTAAAGTACATAAACGACATACATAATGAAATGCTAATCCAAGTGGTAAATGAAACTTAACTCCTAAGTGGCCAATTAAGTGGACTTAACTAATTCAACATCACTAACAATGTACATATATTGAGTCCTCTGATTCTTGGGATGGAGTACCTGATTCGACATTTTCAAATGCAACTGGGTTAACTTGGACTGCAACTGGGTTCACTTGGACTTCATCTGGGTTCACTGCATAATGCACAAAATGTAACTAGTTTTTACTCACCATATAAACAACATGTAAACAATATTCAACATTAGCAAATAGTTAATGTA
>NW_020203627.1:5424-13122 GCF_001531365.2 Cynara cardunculus var. scolymus | reverse complement strand
AAATGATACTTAACTCCTAGGTGGCCAATTAAGTGTATTTAACTAATTGAAGTTGTGACATAATGCTTAATGCAAAGCTCGTGTTTAAGCATTCCTAAGCAATAATCTTTTTATCACTAAGTCAAAGCAAGTTAAACTTTTGGTTTGGGGAACAAGTTGTAATGAATAGATAGAGCTATGTAGATATTGACTGATATCTGTTTTGGATTTTTTGAGCTGATGGCATCTGGAGTAGATTATGCTTCTCTGTTTTGATTTTACAGGAAAAATTCACCAACATGATMAAAACATTATTACTAATGATTTCATAAAAACTGAATAATAAGTGAAAACATTTATGGTCTACAATGTGAGTTCTATATGCATAATTTCATTTTCGTAATGATAATGCATAATGTACCATAACCTAACAACAGACAGTGGGTAGAATGATAGTGATTAATAGTGGGTATATTGAGTCATCTGATTCTTGGGATGGAATATCTGATTCAACATTTTCAAATGCAACTGGGTTCACTTGGACTTCAACTGGGTTCACTTCGACTGCAACTGGGTTCACTTGGATAGTTTTATACAAACAGTCATACCATATAGTCAAAATAACAATGTAACTTTCTTCATTAAAATAAATGAAACCAGGTAATTGAAAATTGATGAACCTAGATTCATCTTCACTCAATTTATAAAATATTACTAAAACATCACACTAGACAGTTGAGAATAATGATTATCAAAGACTTAACTAATCAATATGAGTTGATTTTGGTTCTTGACTAATGTCTCTATAAATTTCTTCCCTAATTAAAATTTTTGACAGTTGTTTAATGTCATATATAACCAAAAGTCCTTTATCATGTATTTTAAAGAATCCCCATCACTCAATTGAGCTACTAATTGGCGTTTTGATGCAGCTGACTTATTTGGTTAGCATCAATCGATGAAAATATATTCATACATAGTTGATGGAATCAATGGATGAATGAATGAAGCAGTAGTAGTAGCAGTAGCAGGAGCAAAATCAGGTTATTGTGAAGAAGATGAAATAGGCCAAAGGAAGTGTTTTGGTTTAGTGGGAGAAGTGGATGGTATGCCTAATTTAGAGGGAGTCCCCCATGAGTATATAGGTACTGATGAAGCCATATTCTAGATGCAAAATGTAAAACAAAACTGCATACCAAGAACTTAATAATCTAGCCAACCCTCAAACATCAAAATTTCATATTTACTAACCATCGAAATTCGTTGAGTCCTCTGCTGGTGGAAATGGAAGAACTGGTTCAGCAGGTTGAAATGTAGCTTGGTTCATCTCAAAATCGTCTTGTTCATCTTCGTCTAAAACAACAGGATTTGCAGCCGTGTTCTTGAACTTGGAGAAGGAACTTCTGATCATGATTCTCTCACTCCTTTTCCTTACTGAATCATAGACATATCGAACAATAAGATTGTATAAAATAGGTATACTAAATGGAATCAACCATACGATTACCTCGATTTGCTGCAATTGCAATACCCGGTTGAACACTGTCTGCCATTGCTCGTTCTTCGTAATCGTATGTTGTGAATCTTCAATGAATMYYSMTAATGTAATACAATGMAGAGTGATTATCGCATTCSTAATCTCTTAGCATCAWTTCTTASAATAGATGYAATTCACAATTCCAATTTTACCCTTATTTGCCCTCAATCTATTAGGCGCGTGTTTCATAATTTCATGTTTATTACAATTTTGCCATGAAATGCAGCTGGATCATTGATTAAAAATTGAATGGTTGAGATGAGGGTTGTATAAGGTGTAGGAATGGCAAAGGGTGTAAAATAACATCCCTCTATCTCTTTCTCTCTCTCTCTCTCTCTATATATATATATATATATGTTGTGGTTGTTAACCGCGATGTGTATTATATGTACACATGTATATATATATATGTTTACACGATGTTGTAATTGTTATGTGTATATATACTCGTCAGTCTGTGTTATATACATATGTATACACGATGTCTATAGATGTGTGGTGGTTGCTAACCACGATTGGATCGATATATATATACTCGTCGATTCGGTTTATTAGGCTTTATTCGGTTTTACGAGGCCTTAAGGGACTTTATTCGGTTTTGTAGGGCCGTAATCCAATTTTCTTGAACTTTATTTGGTTTTATTGGGTCTTCTTCCAATTTCTTGGACTTTATTCGGTTTTCTTGGGCATAATGGGCTTTATTCGGGTTTATTGGGCCTTAACCAATTTTAATAGATTTTGTTCGGTTTTATTGAGCCTTAATCCATTTACTGGGCTTTATTGAGTTTATCGAGCCTTAATGGGCTTGATTCGGTTTTATTGGGCCTTAATGGGCTTTATTCGGTTTATTGGGCTTTAATGAGATTTATTCAGTTTATTAGGCCTTAATGGCTTTATTCGGTTTTACTGGGCCTTAAGGGACTTTGTTCGGTTTTATTACGATTTATTTATTCGGTTTTATTGCGTCTTAATCCATTTATCGGGCCTTAATGGGATTTATTCGGTTTATTTGGCTTTAATGAGATTTATTCGGTTTAATTCATTAAATAATAATTAATTAAATTTATAGTTATTAATTAAAAAAGTAATTAAATAAATTAAATAATTAAAAAAATACCTTTTTAGCGACGAAATTCATCCGTCGCTGATATTCTGGTATTAAGTCTAGGTCAAGCCTCGTACTCCATTATCACCATAGTTAAATCATATTAGGTTTTATACGGCAACCACCACCGCCTTCGACCACGAGATTGAGAGAGAGAGAGAGAAAGAGAAAGAGAGAGAGAGATCGATACCACCTGTCGCCGACCACCACCATCTTCGACCAACACCACCACAGACGACCCTGTTGCTGACCACCACCGTCTTTGACCAACACCACCATCGACGACCCTGTCGCCGACCACCACCGCCTTCCATTGACGACCACCACAGCCTTCACGTCGCCGACCACCACAACCTTCCCGTCGCCGACCACCACAGCCTTCCCGTCTCCATTTACTTAGGTTCGTTTCTGTTTGTTTTCTTTAATTTATGGGTGTTCAAAGATTTTATGCATCAAAGATTGTACCTTGGTTTGATTGTACCTTTAATTTATGTGATGACCTTTCTGTTTACTAGTCAATAGCCTTGTGTTTCTTTTGCTTTGATTTAATTATGGACTCAGGTTCTGTTTACTGTTTCAGCTGGACTCAATGTAAAATGCTAATGTAAAATATTTAAGCTTCATAATATAATACTTCACAATAAAAGTGTTATAATAGGTTTATATGATGTTTTTTTGGCATTTTAACAAGTTTTTTTAGACACTTTTAAAATAAAATTTTGTGTTTGTTATTTTAAATAATCATATTTATAAGTTGTGCTCGTTTATGAAGTTCGTTTATGTTAGATCTGTTTGTTTATGTTTTCTAATATGAAGTTTGTTTTTGTTTTCTAATATGAAGTTTGTTGGTTGCTTTATTTGATGGTTAGATAAATTTACTCTTCTCATAAATGAGAAACCCTCAAATTTCTTTTGGTTATATATGTATATAATAATATAGAACACGTACGTATTCTAGATTAAATTAACTTCGTTGGTTATGTTTATTGTTTGTTAAATTTTACATATTCGTTGGTTATATTCATTGTTAATTAGTTGGGTTGCCAATTGTTGGGTAAACATTAGGCTTGATTATATATATATATATATATATATATATATTTGTAGTTGGGTTGCCAATTGTTGGGCAAACATTAGGCTTAATTCATTTGGAAATATTCATTTTATAGCCGTTATGCCCGCGAAGTTTTTAAAAACATAGGCTTCTCTACTCGTTCAAACCTTTACACTTAGAGTTTTAAAGTCATCCGAAACTTCTCTAAACCTATGGTTTGATTTTCTAGTAGTCAACACTTTACATGTAGGCTTCTCAACTCTTTCAAAGACCGCCAATTTCATTAAGACCTACGATTTGACTTTCAAGTAGTCAAACCATTACACTTAGAGTTTTAAAATCATCCGAAACTTCTCTAAACCTACGGTTTGATTTTCTAGTAGTCAACACTTTACATGTAGACTTCTCAACTATTTCAAAGACCGCTAATTTCATTAACACCTACGGTTTGACTTTCAAGTAGTCAAACCGTTACACTTAGAGTTTTAAAGTCATCTGAAACTTCTCTAAACCTACGGTTTGATTTTCTAGTAGTCAACACTTTACATGTAGACTTCTCAACTCTTTCAAAGACCACCAATTTCATTAACACCTACGGTTTGACTTTCAAGTAGTCAAACCGTTACACTTAGAGTTTTAAAGTCATCCTAAACTTCTCTAAACCTACAGTTTGATTTTCTAGTAATCAACACTTTACATGTAGGCTTCTCAACTCTTTCAAAGACCGCCAATTTCATTAACACCTAGAGTTTGACTTTCAAGTAGTCAAACCGTTACACTTATTAGAGTTTTAAAGTCATCCGAAACTTCTCTAAACCTACGGTTTGATTTTCTAGTAGTCAACACTTTACATGTAGGCTTCTCAACTCTTTCAAAGACCGCCAATTTCATTAACACCTATGGTTTGACTTTCAAGTAGTCAAACCGTTACACTTAGAGTTTTAAAGTCATTCAAAACTTCTCTAAATCTACGGTTTGACTTTCTAGTAGTCAACATTTTAGATGTAGGCTTCTCAACTCTTTCAAAGACCACCAATGTCATTCACACCTACGGTTTGACTTTCAAGTAGTCAAACCGTTACATTTAGAGTTTTAAAGTCATCCGAAACTCCTCTAAACCTATAATTTGACTTTCTAGTAGTCAACACTTTACATGTAGGCTTCTCAACTATTTCAAAGACTGTCAATTTCATTCACACTTACGGTTTGACTTTCAAGTAGTCAAACCTTTACACTTAGAGTTTTAAAGTCATTCGAAACTTTTCTAAACCTACGGTTTGACTTTCTAATAGTCAACACTTTACATGTAGGCTTCTCAACTCTTTCAAAGACCGCCAATTTCATTCACACCTACGGTTTGACTTTCAAGTAGTCAAACCTTTAAAGTAATCCGAAACTCCTCTAAGCCTATACGTTGATTCTGTCGACTAACTATTTCTTTCTTTGTTGTAGTTATTCAATATGTCGACAGATAGAGGATGGATGTATAGAAAGAATGATGATCGAGGGGCTCTTAGCCGGACCTATGTCAGACACTTGGAAGGTTTTTTAGACATTGCCTATGCCAATGAAGATTATGTTGAAAGGGCAACTACACGTGATGGGATAGTCTTCCACATCAGATGTCCTTGCTCCAAGTGTCGAAACGAAGCCTATAGAGAAAGAGAAGACGTGAAACTACACTTGTTGAAATTTGGTTTCATGCCTGATTATACCATTTGGTGGGGACATGGTGAAACCTTTTCTTTACATGTATATCATCAAGACGTGGGTCAATCTTCTAATCCTATAGTGGATCATAATGAACGTTATTTTCAAATGGTGAACGATCACATAGTACATGATGCCATGACATGGGAAGAGCAAACACCTAATCCTTCTGCCCAAGGATTTTATAACATGTTACAAACTATTGACGAGCCTTTATGGGATGGATGTAAAACTTTTTCAAAATTAGGGGCTGCGACGAGTTTGTTGCATTGGAAGGCAGAATGTAATGTACCCGATACGACATATAATAGAGTGCTTCCTGTTTTTAAGCGTATGCTACCTGAGGGTGATAAATTACCCTGTAACTTCTATGAGACGAAGAAGAGTTTGAAAAATCTTGCTCTACCAAAACAAAAGATCGATGCTTGCCAATGCATGTTATTTTACAAGCATGATTCTGGGTTGACCCACTGYCGAGTATGCAATGAAAGTCGTTACAAGACAATTGGACGAAAGAAGGTCCCTAATTTGGTGTTGACGTACTTACTGATTGTTCCAAGACTCCAAAGATTGTATATGTCTCCAAAGACCGTGAAAGAGATGACTTGGCATTACGATCATTAGGCGAAACCGGGTGAAATGGTACATTCAAGTGATGGTGCGGTCTGGAAGCATTTCGACATGAGGGATCCTGACTTTGCTTCTGAGATCCRGAATGTTCGTCTTGGGTTATGCACCAACGGTTTCAACCCGAATAATTCAACTTCGAATCCGTATTCACTATGGCCCGTCTTTATTACCATCTACAATCTACCTCCTTGGATGGCTTTGAAAGATTCGTATGTTGAGCTTGCATTGGTCATCCCTGGTAGAAAGAGCCCCAGTCAGAATTTGGATGTGTTTCTCAGGCTGCTAATAGATGACCTAAAAATGTTGTATACGAAGCGTGTTCTTACGTATGATGCATATCGTAAGAATAATTTGGAGTTGAGAGCTATACTACTATGGACCGTCAGCGACTTCCCGGCTTATGCAATGTTGTCGGGTTAGAGCATGCATGGCAAGGTAGCCTGCCCATATTGCATGGGGGAGGTGGATTCCTTCCAGTTAAAAAATGGAGGGAAATCATGTTGGTTTGATTGTCATTGGAGATGGTTACCTAGAACACACCCTTTCCGTCATGATCGAAAAGAATTTATGGCAGGTAATAGGTTGTTAACTGGTCCACCACCTGAGGTAACCGGTGAAGAGATCTGGGAGTTCGTTCGTCACCTTCCAACTGTTTATGAGGGTTTCCCGTATAGTTCAAAAAATAGAAAAATTAGCAGGTTCGGAACCAATCATAATTGGGTAAAGAGAAGCATCTTTTGGGAGTTACCATATTGGACGACGTTGTTGATCCGACACAACCTCGATGTCATGCATATTGAGAAGAACGTTTTTGAGAATCTCTTTAACACCGTCATGGATACGTCAAAAACAAAAGAAAATGTAAAGGCAAGAAGAGATGTAGAGGTTCATTGTGATCGACGGGATTTGCACATTGCCATGTCAGGCAACAAAGTAGTGAAACCAAAGTCATCGTACTGTTTGAGCAAACAACAAGTAAAACAAGTGTGTGCATGGTTGAAGAAGTTGAAGTTTCCAGACGGGTATGCTTCGAACATAGGGAGTTATGTGAACATTGAAGATTCTAGCTTTTATAGCTTCAAGAGTCATGATTGTCATGTGTTTATGCAATGATTGCTTCCTATTGCTTTACGAGGGATGATACCAACTTTGATATGGGATGCAATAACGGAGTTGTGCACATTCTTCCGTGTGATATGTTCAAGGGTGTTACACATAGATGACTTGGTTCCATTGCAAACAAGTATTGTTCAAACACTTTGCAAGTTGGAAACTATCTTTCCGCTCGGATTCTTTGATTCAATGGAACACCTCATGATACATTTGACACGTGAAACTATAAATGGTGGTCCGGTCCAATATAGGTGGATGTATCTGTATGAGAGGTGAGTTCCTAATTTTATTGAAATCTAGTACAATATATTCATATAAAACACTCTTYTTGTCCCTAACATGTATTTCATCTCTTTAGGAAGCTTGGGTCGTTAAAGAGAACGGTTCGAAACAAAGCAAGGGTTGAGGGATCTATCGTTGAGTCGTACCTTGTAAATGAACTTTCTACCTATTGCTTCCTCTATTTTGATCCAACAATAGAAACAAGACATAATCGTGAGTCAAAGAACTTTGCCCCGAATATCCCGAGTTGTTCGGAGACCGACGATCGATTAAGCATATTCAAGGTTC
>NW_020203627.1:2358-3609 GCF_001531365.2 Cynara cardunculus var. scolymus | reverse complement strand
TCACCAACCCTTGCACCTTGTTCAGAAGTCTCAGCCAATCTCTGTCTCTTTCTCTCCCCCTCATGACTATCTGGGTCGTCCTGATCGTCATGCCTTCTTTTCATAAATATGGCCTGAGACCTGCAGGTTTCTTCTAAGGTAGACACCCATTCAGCTAGGGCATCTATTGAACTTTTAAGATCTTGGGTGTTAGATGTGATCAACTTGCTAACTTTGGAAAAGCTAGAAGTAACCACATCTTGAAAAGCCAAAAACTCTAAGGCTCTAACAACAGGGTTCACGTCTAATTGTTGACGTAGGAGACCAACCAAATCTGCATCCTCAGCATCTGGATTCTGAGATGCCATTAACTTGGCATATAGCAACGATTTTAGCTCATCCACCGATTGATCTGGTATAGACAGTTCAGGAACATGCGGTGGTGATGGCACAGACGGTGGCTCTTCTTCTATAACCTCTTTCCCCTTCAAAATTCTTTTGAGACTAGCCATTTGAACATGAAAATTTTCTTGAACAGCCTTTAGGGCGCCGTCCAGATATTCCCTTGACATAAAGTCGGGTAAAGTAACTCCTGATTCACTTAGAATATCAATTGTAACAACATTTGAATAAACTGTTGTGCCTACGTTTAATGTTGGCATAATATTAGCATTGGTAGGACTTCTGACCTATCCTTGTGAAATGTCAAAAGACACCACTCTGGTCGTTCCGGCTAGTTCACTAAGAACTGCACTTGGAGCAACAGATGCTTCTGACTCATGTGCACCTATGTGTATCGACTCTAGACTCGAGGTGCACAGAATCGAAGTCGTAGGCTGGGGCAACGACTTACTTGTTTCAATAACTACATTCTCCAATTGAGAAGTAGTTAGCGTATGAGCTATATCCCCATGCGAAATTGAAACAATTGGTTGTTGAGAACCAATTGAGTGGATAGGAGGGGTGTGCAAATGCATAGCTGGGCTAGCTATGTCTTGTTCCATACCAACATTCAACGGATGAAGTAGCAGATGTGGTTGCCCGGCTAAGTATATCAGTTTGGATAGGAGCTTGATCTTCTTTTTCTGCTCCACTCTCACCCTCTCCATATTTTTATGTTTCCTTTTCTCTCATCCTCTCTACATTTTCTACATTAACTCCCTCATCTCTTTCATCATCTGGTATGTCTTGAAGTATGCGATCATAATCATCACATTCATCCACGTTGAAAGATAAAGAATGCAAGCTTGGACACGGTTGCTGAGCAGAATA
>NW_020203627.1:0-1703 GCF_001531365.2 Cynara cardunculus var. scolymus | reverse complement strand
TGAATCCAGGTCTCCCACTTCAGTATGCTGTCTGATTCTGGTCATTGTGAATGTTGGCCCTTTTTCAGAATTAGATCTGGCCGGAATATCCTCATTGGCATTCATCATGGCCTTAATGAATAATTGTAGAAATCTCTGGAATGGCACAAATTTCTGAGCTTTTGACTGGAATCTTTTGGCATTGACTAGCTCTACTAACTCATTTCATATGACCAAGGCAAAGTCATAATTTCTTGAAAAGACATGAAAGAACTTCAGAAATTAGCTACTGCATGTGTCTATGCCCGCTGTCTTTGACGTTAGGCATATATTAAAGATAGAGAACAGTAAGTGCCAGATTGAAGGCATGAAACATCGTTTGAACTGAGTTGGGTTGTTCAGAACAGCCGAGTATCCTAGGCGCTTGATATHTAGACACAATTGTTCGTCTGATATAAAATCTTCAAAGCCAGCAGATCCTGGTCCGGGCAGACGAAGTATTCTTGTAAGATGCTTCAATGTCAGACGACTGACAAATTCDTCAACTTCGCCTTGAAAGTAGATAGCATCCCCGTCTTTTTCTAAGGTCAAAGTGCTCCAAAATTGTTGTAAATACACCATTGGAACTGGTGTATTTGAAGATAAAGAATAAGAAATTGGATGGCCTTTCAGGATTTCTATAATGATTGGGTATTCAACTAGCATAGCAAAAGAGAAGATGTGGTTATTTGGTTTTATATCAAGGTATTAGATTTGAGGGAAAATGGTTTCAGATGGAATAGGTTGGTTGGGCGGGTGTATAGGGATATTATCTGATCTGACATAAGGAACATGAGATTCCTCGTCAGATTGATGTCGTTGATCYGCCATTAACCTGTAAAAATTCTAAAAACATTAGAAACCATTTATTTAATCACAATATAACCCACACAACAAAAAAAATTAAATTCTAAAAAAAATTAAAAAAAATAAAGAGAAAAAAAAATTCAACCAACACTTAAAAAAAATTGAAAAATAGATTGACCGGATTATAAGTCCGGACAACTTACAAAATATACTAACACTTGGAAAGAAAAACAAAGTTGTGACCGGATTAGAAATCCGGACAACAAAGTACTCACAAAATTACTAAGTCAAAACACATAAATAGGACAATCATCAACCGGATTAAGATTGATCGGATTGAACTCCGATCATCTTGTCCGGTGAAGTATCCGTTCAACACATATTCACACAGAGTAAAAAATCAAAAGAATACACTCTAAAACAAAAATACATTCAAAAAGAAATGAAAATATACTAAAAAACGATCAAAATACACTAAAAAATACACAAACATTCAAAGATAAAACGGTTTTATTTGATTTTATTTTCTTATTATCCACTTTCAGGTTCGATTAAGAAGTTATGAGAATATAACGTCCAACAGTCCATTAGATCGATGATAATCCAATACAATCAAGGTATATGAATAAGAAAACAAACGATGTAAACCTTGATTTAAGAAAGATGAGACTGTTAAAGAGATTGACTGTGTTGATCTTGAACAAAGAACCAGAGTTGAGCGGAGACGATGATGAATAGTTAAATGGGATAAAAAGTAAAAAGTAAAAATGAGWCRAYTATATATAGTCAAAGTCAAAAACCGTTCAAATTCTAAATCGCTCAAGGTTTATCCGGATAAGAATAAATCGGTCAAGAGGTGTCCGATTTATGAGATGATT
>NW_020203626.1:16368-17908 GCF_001531365.2 Cynara cardunculus var. scolymus | reverse complement strand
TGTATGGAAATGGGATCACATTACCATGGATTTTATTATGAAATTACCTCGAACTCCAAAGGGGTATGACGCGATTTGGGTAATTGTTGATCGTTTATCTAAATCTGCACTTTTCTACCAATAAGAGAGAAATACTCTTTAGAAAAGTTAGCGCAGATTTACATCAAAGTAATTGTTACCAGACACGGTGTTCCATTGTCTATTATTTCTGATAGAGATAGTCGATTTACTTCCAAGTTCTGGGAAGGACTACAGAAAGCTTTGGGATCTGAAATTCAGTTAAGTACAACTTCTCATCCGCAAACAGATGGGCAAAGTGAAAGAACTATCCAGACTCTCGAAGATATGTTAAGAAGCTGTATTATTGATTTTGGGGGATCGTGGGAAGATCACTTGCCATTGATAGAGTTTGCGTATAACAATAGTTACCATTCCAGCATCCAAGCAACACCGTATGAAGTATTGTATGGATGTAAATGCCGAACGCCATTGTGTTGGAATGAGGTGGGTGAAAAACAACTGACGGGTCCTGAAATTGTCCAAGAAACTTCTGAAAAGATCGAACAGATCCGTGAGAGAATCAAAACTGCACAAGATCGCCAGAAAAGTTATGCAGATAATTGTCGAAAGCCGATTGAATTTGAAAGGGTGTTGTCAGATTTGGAAGAAAAGGAAAGCTTAGTCCAAGGTATGTAGGGTCGTTCAGAATATGTAAACGAATTGGGCCAGTAGCATATCAATTAGAGCAACCAGAAGAGGTGAGTCTGATTCACAACACTTTTCATAGGTGGAAAAAGGGGCTGTTTAGCCGACTTGCCATTTTTGGTAAGTATAAATAGGGGTTTTGGGTTCTTAGTAAAGGGATAATTTCATTTGAACTTTGGAGAGCTTTTGAGGAAGTGTGTTGCCTGGAGATTCAAGAAGTTTTATCATCTTCTTCAAAACTAAGAATTCTCATAAGGTGAGTAGTTTCTAAAAACTCTTTTGCTTAAAGATTATTAYTGGTTTCATATGATTTTATTTGAAGTTGGATAGAAATCAATCTTTTTTCTCTAAGTGTTTATCCGGATGTTAAACCGGACAAGGTTTGTTCGGTTTATTCTAAACCGGACAAAGCGTGAGCGGAGTGTTCTCCGGATTGTTTTAAACCAGACAAAGCGTAGATAGAGTGTTGTCCGGATTGTTTTAAACTGGACAAAGGGCGGACGGAGAGTTGTCCGGATTATTTTAAACCGGACAAAAGATGATTTTATTTCTAAGTGTTAATCGTTCAAGCTTTAAGCGGGGTATTGACCGGATTTGTTATCCGGACAAATATGTTAGAAATTATTTTAAGTGTTAAACCGGATAAGCTTTAAGCGATATCTTATCCGGATATCTTTTTATTTGAAATTTTTATAAGTTTTATATTTAAACTTTTTATATGATTTAAAATGTCTATTATTGGGATTAATTGTGGATTATAAAATGGGTATTTTTATACCCTTTTAAATAAAGATATGTTCCTACCAAGCGTGGTGAATGTAAGTCTGTTTTGGTA
>NW_020203626.1:13217-15432 GCF_001531365.2 Cynara cardunculus var. scolymus | reverse complement strand
ATTTTGTACATATAGTAATCCTTGTACTAGTGGGACCTTTTGATGTAATCCATGTTTCTATGTAATGAAATATGTGTTCTATACAAATGTGGTGTTTGGGGGTGTTACATATATAAACTCTTGAACATTTATCGTGAACTCTTGAATCTTTATCGCGAACACTTAATTTTTAGTTCGTTGAATTATATGTTTGAATCTTTCAATTTTGTTAAATTGATTGTCATATTTTGAAGTAGTTTCGAGTTATATGAAGTACTTTGAATGTTGACTTTTTATGAACGCCATTCGGGTAGTGGCACATGTTTAGTTTTATTGGTTTTCAGAACAACCCAATTAATGGGCGCATTATTTGGGATGCCTTCTATGGCGGCTTTGTAGTCATGGCGTCCTGCAGTTGAACTCGGTCCACAGGGTTTGGCCCAATAGTGGCTTACGTGAACCCACCTTGTGGACTAGGCCGATTTTATTGGCTCCAGGGCGGATGGATCGATCCTAGGATTACCCACTATGTGACCATGGTTAAATTTATGGGGGACTCGGGGTGTGTGCCCGCATGTCGGCCCGCTAGTTCATGTGGTTTGGCTACCCCACGAACACTACAGGAATTGACGGATTGTGTTTAAATGATGTTTTGAAATGAGAACTGTGAAACGTCTTGATTTCTATTAATTCAGTTTAATGGATTTTTAAGTCTTCCGCTTTATTATCGATGTTACGTATTATTATTTCATGTTTATATTACAATCTGTTCACTGACCCCCGTGCTCAGCCGTGTTCTTGTTTCTGACACGGTAGGTTCCAAGTGATACTGATAAGGGACAAGACTTGAGATCGAGCGTTTGACTTTTGGAGTTTGTAAATTCGTTGGTAGATGTATAATATTCTAAGCTTATAAATAGTTGTTAGAATATAATATTTTGGATTGTAAADCATGTTTTAGAAGTTAATCTACGTTTGGAGTTTATTAGTAGCTCTGCAATGTTTGTGTCTTTGAATTAAGTCCCGTTAGTGACACCGCCCGTTCTGGACCACGTGGACGGGGATGTTACAAAGATAATGTTCTTAACATCATTTTCTAAAATTTGTTTTGCTGATTGACATCGACTCTTAGCAAAAATGGTTTCATGTATAAATCATCTTCAAATTTTTTAATACATAAAACGATACTTAAAACTTGTTTATTAACAGTTGAGTAATTCTTTTGAATATCATTCTAGCTTCCAGAAAAATATCTAACTAATTCTTCATTATTTTTGTTATCTAACTTTTGTTTAAGTATTCCTCGAAATCCTAAATCACCAGCATCTATCTCTACGATAATTTGAGCACTAGGATGGGGTATATTGTTATAACCAGGTTTTAGACAAACTGGGTTGAGGTAAATTATACATGTTTATTATGTGGATTACGTGAAATATGCATATCTAAGTAGAAATGCATGAACTATATATGTGAAATGTGAACATGATATTGTGCATGCATATATGTGAAAAGATGGCATGATATGTATGTAATTTATACATATATGCATGTGGTGTGAAGCATACATGAGGGGTGCATATTTGTAATAAGATATTCTGGTGGAAACATTATTATATTATTTAATAATTTATACTTTCATGGTTAAGAAATCATGAATTTTTATAATGAAAAACTCACCGCCTAAATTACCTTTATTGGTTAAAACTGTCACCGCCTTTGTTAGAAAAGAAGGAAAAAGATAAGATCATATCTTATCTTGATTTTTGGAGAAAGGAACCTTTTTGAGAAAAAGAAAGTGTGTGGCAGTGAAAGAATTCTTGAGAAAGACTAATACACAAAATTGATTTGAAGATTTTGTGCTAATTAAAGATCTACTGTGTGTTTATAATCTGCATAATCTGTGATTGTTAAGATGAGTTTTAAAAATACTGTTGATTATACACTGTGAGTTTTTGATGACTAAACCTTTTATATATTTTGTTATATAAACTGCTGGGTTTTGATATTGGTTTTGAAGAAAAGATGGTAAAACTATCTTGATAATTTAAAGGTGTTATTGTTATATATTTGAGTATTGAAAACTGTTTTGGAAAAGATAAAGAAGAGATTGATTCTTTAAAACAGTTTGGGAAATGATATCCTGTTTTGAGGATTTAAAAAGGGATATGAAGTTTTGGAAATCATTGAAGAATAGATTGTTCTTGAGTTTGAAAGGTTTTAATGATAAAACTGT
>NW_020203626.1:10004-12706 GCF_001531365.2 Cynara cardunculus var. scolymus | reverse complement strand
AGGCTCTGTATCTATTGATAAGAGCTTCTATGTCAAAATCATATTTTTAGAAGTTTTTAAGAAAATGATTTTATACTTAGAATCTTTTTATGAAAAACAGACCAGAGAGGCTTTGGTTGATCATGTCTTTTGAACCAGAAGCTCTTGTTAGTACAACCAGAGGCTCTGGTCGTGGAACCAGAATCTCTGGAAGAAAGACCAGAGGGGCTCTGGTCCTAGTTATTGAAATATATTCCAAGTGTGGTTTGGAACCAGAGGCTCGATGGACCAAAACTGTATGATTTTTGTTTTGCTACATAAGATGAATTATTTGAAATAAATGTTTTGGTGATCTTCACCCTGCATTACATAAAAGGGAACCTCACTAGACATTCATGTCTAACCCTCATTTCGTGTTTTCAAAAATATGTGTGCAGGTAAAGATAATAAGGGAAAGAGCAATATGTGAATTACTTTCCTATGCGCTTAGATGTTTTGGAAGCATAGATGCTAGGATGCAAGAACATGTACTTTTGGAATTTTTGGGTTGCGTATTTTACATTATAGACTCTTGTATCAAGGACCTATGTGGGGGGAAACATGTATTCTATATATAAAATATGTGTTATATGCAATGTATGGATTTGGGGGTGTTACAGAGTTGGTATTAGAGCCTGAGTTTAAGGGATTTAGGTATTCACTTGCATGATACCTAGACTTAAACTATTTCAGTGCATATTAGTGTCCCAGACATAGTTAGCACCTTTAAAATAAATAAAATAAGTTAAGAGATCAGTGTGTAAGGTATTTTCGGATTACATCTGGCCGATGTAATTTTGAATCTACGGGTACATAACTGAACTTAGACACTTTATTATATTTAGGAATGTGAAAAATATGTGTTTTAACTTTGTTATCTACAAATGGCTAGTAGATCAAGAAGGTCAGAAAGGATCACCCACCCCAATGAAGAAGAATCCCCTGTTGCTCCTATTGGCACCTCTGAGGGCAGAAGCAGAGGCAGAGGTAGAGGTAGAGGTAGGGGGCAGACTAGAGGCAGAATAAACCAGCTAGAAATTAATATGAATCAAGCAGAATCAAACTCTGAAAATATGAATCAAGAACGAATGTCTCACCCAGAATATGTAACAAGAGACATATTAACTGAAGGAATGGGAAAGCTAAGGGAAACCTTGACTTATATTTTGAGGAATCCTACCAGAATAGAGACAGGCAGAATTGAAGTTATTCCATCAATTCCAATTCTCAATAACAGGGAAGGAGATATAAAGATGTTTCTAACTTTTAAACCACCAACCTTCTTGGGAGAAACAGATCCAATTAAAGCTATGTGTTGGGTCAAAGAGATGGAGTCTGTATTTAATACCATCCGATGTGCAGAAACAGATAAAGTCAGATTTGCTGTCTTGGTGTTAAAATCAAATGCGTTATTTTGGTGGGAAGTAGAATCCTTAGCCAGAACAGATGGCTAGAGTTTGTCAACAGATTCAAGGAGCAGTTTTGCACAAAAGTTGTCGTTAGACAAATGGAAGAAGACTTTCTAAAATTGGAACAAGGAAACAGAACTGTAAGGGAATATACAGAGAAATTCATCGAATATTCAAGATTTGCAAAACATTATATTTCCTCGGAATCTAGAAAAGTAGAAAGATACATTTGGGGATTGAAACCATCAATCCGAGAATTTGTCATAGCCATGAATCCGGCTACATTTTCATTAACTGTTGACGCAGTGGAAGTAACAAAACAAAACAAGAACAGACAAGAAGAAGGGAAAGCAATAGAAAAAAGAAAATGGGAAGGTCCATCAACCGGATACAAAGGACCAAAAGTTGTAAAGCTTGGAAACAGGCTCATACAAAGATTCAGTGAAAGGACTTGTCCCCGATGTCATCAAGTTCATCAGGGAGAATGCAGGATTGAGCTAAGGAACTGTTATAAATGTGGTGAAACAAGTCATTTGTCGAATGTTTGCCCAACAGTTAAAAGGTGTTTTAATTGTAATTCTCCAGATCACCTCAGACCAAATTGTCCACAATTGAAAGCCCCACAGTTAACCACGGGGAGCAATACATAACAGGCCGAGGAAAACCAAATATGGGCAGAGGAACAACGGGTAGGGCGTGGGGTCGATCTTTTCAAATGACCAAACATGAAGCAGAAACTACACCCGATGTAGTAACAGGTAAATTTTCCGTGAACTCCTTACATGCTAAAGTGTTATTTGACTCGGGWGCAAACTTCTCATTTGTATCCCCATCATTTGCCTTTTGTGCTCGTATGAATTCTGTGCCACTTGACGATAAGTTAGTAGTTGATACTGCTAACGATCAAGTATATGTGAGTTATATGTTTAAAAACTGCACTATCATGATTGAGGATTGTGAGCTACCCATCCGATTATTTTCCATGCCTATGAAGGAATTTGATGTGGTAGTAGGAATGGATTGGTTGACAGAAAATAAGGCCAACCTCGTTTGCAATGAAAAGATGATTAGAATTATGTTACCTAACAGAGGGACACTCGTAATTTATGGTGATCATCAGGATCATCGTACCAGTTTGCTATATGTGATGAAAGCCAGAAAATGTATCCAAAAGAAATGCCAAGGATTTTTAGCTTACATAATTGATGCCAAGAAAGAAAAGAGTAAGCAAGAATTAATTTCGGTTGTCAGTGAATATCCTGAAGATTTGTCAGG
>NW_020203626.1:5292-7749 GCF_001531365.2 Cynara cardunculus var. scolymus | reverse complement strand
GAAGAAAGGTAAGCTTAGTCCAAGGTATATTGGACCATTCAGAATCTGCAAAAGAATTGGACCGGTAACTTATCAGTTGGAATTACCAGAAGAACTCCGCTTAATTCACAACACCTTTCATGTATCAAATCTACGTAAATGTTTGGCAGACTCAATTTTAGCAATACCACTTCCTGAGATTAAATTTGACAATGAGCTGAGTTTTATCGAGACACCAGAGGCAGTAACTGACAGAAAGACCAAAGTATTGAGAAACAAGGAGATCAGTTTAGWAAAAGTGTAGTGGCGTTTTCATAAATGTTCAGAAGCAACTTGGGAAGTACAATCTGACATGAGAACTCAATATCCGTGGTTATTTGAATAAGTGAATTCCGGGACGRAATTCTTTTAAGGGGGGAAGAATGTTATAACCAGGTTTKAGACAACCTGGGTTGAGGTAATTTATACATGTTTATTATGTGGATTACGTGAAATATGCCTAACTAAGTAGAAATGCATGAACTATATATGTGAAATGTGAACATGATATTGTGCATGCATATATGTGAAAAAATGGCATGATATGTATGTAACTTATACATATATGTATGTGGTGTGAAGCATACATGAGGGGTACATATTTGTTATAAGATATTCTGGTGGAAACATTATTATATTATTTAAAATTTTATACCTTCATGGTTAAGAAATCATGAATTTTTATAATGAAAAACTCATCGCCTAAATTACTTTTATTGGTTAAAGCTATCACCGCCTTTGTTAGAAAAATATATAAAGAAGGAAAAAGATAGGATCATATCTTATCTTGATTTTTGGAGAAAGGAACCTTTTTGAGAAAAACAAAGTGTGTGGCAATGAAAGAATTCTTGAGAAAGACTAATACACAAAAGTGATTTGAAGATTTTGTGCTAATTAAAGATCTACTGTGTGTTTATAATCTACAGAACTTGTGATTGTTAAGGTGAGTTTTAAAAATACTGTTGATTATACACTGTAAGTTTTTGATGACAAAAATCTTTATATATTTTATTATATAAACTGCTGGGTTTTGATATTGGTTTTGAAGAAAAGATGGTAAAACTATCTTAATAATTTAAAGGTGTTATTGTTATATATTTGAGTATTAAAAACTGTTTTGGAAAAGATAAAGAAGAGATTGCTTCTTTAAAACAGTTTGGGAAATGATATCCTGTTTTGAGGATTTAAAATGGGATATGAAGTTTTTGAAATCATTGAAGAATAGATTGTTCTTGAGTTTGAAAGGTTTTAATGATAAAACTGTTGGTTGAAAACTATAGAGAATATTCTTTTGAGACGATTGTGATTTTGGTCTGTCTTCATTTGGAATTAATTTATAGATTTTATGGATTAAACTATGAATGAGGATTCGATAAGATGGTTGTGACTGCGGTCCTACATCCGAACTAGTTCATAGATTTTGAAGAAGAAATAAGGGTGGCATATCAAGGAGATGTGTCTTTTGGAATAAGGGTGGCATATCAAGGGGATATGTCTTTTGGAATAAGGGTGACATATCAAGGAGAGGTGTACCTTTGGATATAAGGGTGGCGATTGTGTGTGAATATTATAGCTCTTATTATTATGTCTTTTAAGAATACAATAGATTTGAGTCCTTACTTTTTTGTGATTTGAGAACTCAAAGATATTGTTCTTATTAGAAATAATAGTATTGATGTTATTGAGAAGAGGAAAACTTGGCCTATGGCCATTGATATTGGTTAAGAGTGTTTTGGAACAGAATTGTTATTTTTATGAGGAATCAGAGGGGCTCTGGTTGGTCCTCATTATTGGACCAGAGGATTCTGGTTATTGATTTGGAAAATGAGCAAAGTTTTTAGTAAATGTACTAATTGGACAAAAGGCTCTGTATCTATTGATAAGAGCTTCTATGTCAAAATCATATTTTTAGAAGTTTTTAAGAAAATGATTTTATACTTAGAATCTTTTTATGAAAAACAGACCAGAGAGGCTCTAGTTGGCTTACACGTTGAACTAGAGAGGCTCTGGTTTATCATGTCTTTTGAACWAGAAGCTCTGGTTAGTACAACCAAAGGCTCTGGTCGTGGAACCAGAAGCTCTGGAAAAGAGACCAGAGGGGCTCTGGTCCTAGTTATTGAGATATATTCTAAGTGTGGTTTGGAACCAGAGGCTCGATGGACCAAAACAGTAGGATTTTAGTTTTGCTATATAAGATGAATTATTTGAAATAAATGTTTTGGTGATCTTCATCCTGCATTAAATAAAAAGGGAACCTCACTAGACATTCATGTCTAACCCTCATTTCGTGTTTTCAAAAATATGTGTGCAGGTAAAGATAATAAGGGAAAGAGCATTATGTGAATTACTTCCCTACGTGTTTAGCTGTTTTGGAAGCATAGATGCTAGGATGCAAGAACATGTACTTTTGGAATTTTTGGGTTGCGTATTTTACATTAT
>NW_020203626.1:0-1462 GCF_001531365.2 Cynara cardunculus var. scolymus | reverse complement strand
GGCGAAGGGACTCTTGTAGTAAAACCTTCATCCTTTTGAGAGGATAAAGGAGTAATATGTGGTTGCCCGGCTGTGCGTTCCACAGAGGACGAAAGAATGTCCTCTGCATGGGTAGGCTGGGTTGGGCTCGGCATGTGTGTGCCTTGTTCAATAGGGGATCCCTCTAGACAGGGCCCCTAGAAGCGTGGGATGCACTAGGAGGTGGGCTGGGTTGTGTGCCTTTGGCATCTTGTTCTCCCTCACCTAGCTCCTCTTCTTCTTCTTCTTCTTCTTCGTCGTCTACGACGACCTCTGTCCCCAACTTGGATATGTCGATTGGCGCCTTGAATTCCTTTTGGATATTGAAAAGAATGTCCTGGATTTGTTCTGTTGGGGAAACATCTAGAAGGACTTTGCGCAATCTTCTGCGCTTAGTGGTGGTAGCCTCTGCCGGGCTCTCTTGTGCCACAGGCTCTGTGACTACAGGCTCTGTTGGTTTAGCCTTCTTGGTTTTCTTCTTTTTAGACTTTGGCAGAGGATCACTTGGGCCTTCTTCTTCTGCAGGCCTCTTCTTCCCCTTCTTCTTCACAGAAGAGTCGGCACCCTTCTGTGTCTTCTTATGCTTCTTGGGTGGGGGACTTGGGATTCTAGGGACTGCCTCACTCATCTTACCAGCCTCTGCAGGCTCCTCCATACGTCCCTTAACTCTCATTTTTTCAATTCGCTCACCTAGGGGGATTCCTATTCGTGGTGGGGTCTCAGGGACCGGTTCTGGTTGCCTGAATCCACGTCTATAGGCCTTCCAATCTTTGTGGCTAAGAAACCTGAGCATGGCTCTTGATAAAGGTCTAGGGCTTCTGTACCCTTGCTCATGCTCGGTTGGGTGGAATTCCTTGAACGGGTACAGCCTTGCGTTTGGCTCCACAGAGGGTAGCTTTGCTGCTATTACATCTCCAAAGACTAGACCAAGGAAGCGTTGTAGAATGAGGTTAGGTTGGTTCATGTCTTCCTTGTCCTTCTTTTGTGCCTTGAACTTCGACTTTTCTCCTCGTTGAGTTGCGCATTTCTTCTTGATGAGACCTACCATGTCCTMGAATATTAGTTGAGCATAGTCGAGTGGCAGGTTGAAGTAGATCTCGTAGACGATTGACATCATGGCATGCGAAGTCTGGTCGTGGCTACCCACCTTCCCTGTCAAGCAGCAGTTTATGATCGAGAATAGGGTGTTCCAGACAGGGGGTAATCCTTTGCGCTTGAACTGACTTCGTTTGACAATTGGGGTCGCATAGGAGTGGAATTCGAGGAATTGAATCAGTTCCTCATCAATCGGGGTAGCAGCATAAGCATTCAATTGAAGATTCTCCAGTGTGGGTAAACGCAGGGCACTTCGCAATATGTCCACATTAAGTTCCAAAGGAACCAACGATTTGTTGATGGGGTGTGAGGCGTATCCAACAATGGTTAGTCCAGAATTGTCCAAAGT
>NW_020203625.1:0-18034 GCF_001531365.2 Cynara cardunculus var. scolymus | reverse complement strand
TCATTTGAAAGGCTCTTCCCTTTGCATTAGACTCTATTGGTCTTGTTCCTCCCCGTCCACTAGTATTTACACGATTATCCACTTGACCATGACCTGTTAGCACATACCCAGATCCTCGACCCCCAGAATATCCCAATCCCCGTCCTCCGGCAAAACCAGACCCTCTATTCTTTGCTTGCAGACAATCAGTACTTATATGTTGGGGTGAATTACAAATATAACATCTTCGCAACATCCGACAATCTCGAGCTATATGTCCAGGTTCCTGACATTTAAAGCAGACTCGAGATTCTGTATTGCAATTTTCTTGATGTATTTTACGACATCGGGCACACGCCTTATCATTGAATCTTAAGAGTGGTCGATTCGTATTTTCCATAAACCTCGGTCTACGGAAATCAGTAACAATAACTTCCCCCTTTCTTTTCTCTCCAACCCTTTCTTGCGGTTGTCGGTTAATATCTTGCTCCAGTATTTCAGCAGCATCAACTGCCGCCTGAAATGTTATCGGATTCCTGGATATTACATATTTCCGAAGATTCGACTCCAATCCCCAGATGTACTTTCTCACCCTACTGTTTTCAGATATAATATAGGCTTCAGCAAACCTAGATTGTTCCATGAACACTTCAGTATACTGGCGAACCGACATATTTCCTTGCTCAAGACGAAGGAAATCATCTTCCAACTTTCGAACTGCAGCTTCAGGATAGTACTGCATCTTAAACTTTACCACAAATTCTTCCCAAACCATAGTTTTCAGAATATTCGGGTCTGAACTAGAGAGAACTTCCCACCAATACAGAGCACTTGATCTCAAAGGAGATACAGCAAACATAACTTTATCTTCTTCTGCACTTTTACTGATTTGCAGACTCAGCTCAATCTCCTTAAGCCAACACATAGCTTTGACAGGATCACGYTCACCAGAAAATTTAGGAGGTTTACACGCAAGAAACATTTTAATATCTCCTCCCTTTTGTTCTGAGGATGCAGTAATAGGTACAGATGTACCAGTTACTGGTGTACTGGCTCCAACTTCCTCTTGTTCAGAATTTCTTTCCACATTTGGATCAGTTTGATTTGTACGTTTTAACAAATTTACCAAACTCTCCTGAAATTTTCCCAACTCAGTTGCTAACATTTCTTGAGTAATATATTCAGGGTTGGAAACATTTTGTCCACCCCTCGCTCTTCCTCGTCCTCGGCCAGACATTGAACTTTCTTGAGCCGAAAATTCCTGGTCCCCATGAGTTTCTTGTCTAGTTCCTTGCCCTCTTCCTCGTCCTCTACTACGACTTTGCGTTTCAATTACATTTTCTGGATTCTCTTCTTGCGTAACATTCTTTCTTCCACGACCTCTTCCAAAATCAGCAGAGGTTCTTTCAGACTGATTGGGATTATCTGYCATTTTCTYAAYAYGTAMCMTTTTCTGTCACATTTAAACACACATGATTATTCTCATAATCATAACATAGTAGCACATAGCACATTTATCCTCATGTCTACTCATAACTCAGATTATATCAATCATATATAATCTACCTTTCTCATACTAGTTTCAGCTATAACATATTCCCATGTTCATAGACCCAGTGAAACCTATTATCTTAACGCTTCACACCACTAGTTTAAGTCTAAGTATTTCGCAAATACCCAGATCCCTTAAACTAAGGCTCTGATACCAACTGTAACAACCCTCACATCTCAAATACATATAATTCACGTCACCATTCTCATAATACTAAAATAGTATTATTACAAAACATGAACTATCAAAATGTATCTTTAATACATATGCATAACAAGCTAATATTAACAATTAGACTTTTCCCTTGCCTTTATCTTTCAGAGCACGCTGTCCTGCAAAACAGGTTAATCCAACATCTGAGCGTTAGACCAAAAGGTCTAGTGAGTGTACAATCTCATACAACAATATATATTCCGAACATTCAGTTTAGAATCAAACCTGTTCCTAAACATAAGTATATTTATGTTTGTCGCGGATTACACCGCCATCTCATTCTCTTATCTCTTTTTCACTTGCGGTTACACCGCCCATTATACCATTCTCGCGGTTACACCGCCCCTATCACTCTCGCGGTTACATCGCCCATATCACTCTCGTGGTTACACCGCCATCTCACACGCAGTTTACACTGCTCATATCACTCTCGCGGTTACACCGCCCATACCACTCTCGCGGTTACACCGCCATCTCACACGCAGTTTACACTACTCATATCACTCTCGCGGTNCATACCACTCTCGCGGTTACACCGCCATCTCACACGTAGTTTACACTACTCATATTACTCTCGCGGTTACACCGCCATTATATCAAAAACATTTCTTACAAACAATCTCTTTTCACTCGGTTTAGAAGTCCGATCAACTTGTCCGGATTAGAAGTCCGGTCAAAACACTTTGAGAATAAACCAACTCCCTTGTCCGGATTACAAGTCCGGTCAATACTTCAATTATAACGTTGTCCGGTTTAGAGTAAACCGGACGATACACCGTTCACCATTTGTCCGCTTTACCCTTAGCCGGTTTATAGACTTAAACCTTTTCTCACAAGCGGTTTAGAAATAAACCGATCACCACATGACCAGTTTAGATGATATCCGGTCACCTCTTGGCTGGTTTAGATGATACGTCGGTCACCTCTTGGCCGGTTTAGTTATCCGGATTACAATCCGGACAACACATGTACGGTTTAATCAAGAACTTTCATAAAATGCTATAAAATTCAATATAACCAGTTCCAAATGCTTATCAATCTGTATGAAAGCAATTCATATCCAAAGCTCTTAATACACTCACCTTTACAAATTAAGAATCAAAGCTGTTGAAACCTTTTTCTTCTTCTTCCTGTGCAGATTCTTCAAATATCCTTTGAGAGAGAATTTCTAAATATGGAAAGTGTGTTGTGTGTGTTTTCTCTTCATAATTTCTATTTATACCAACACACATAACCACAAGGRAATTGAGAGGCGGCTTAATAGCCGACCCTCTCCCCTTATTTTCTTCTTTTAAATGCTCCCACACACAAATCATATACATACATAACATACATACATATATCATATATATATATAACCAAAATAATAACCAGACTATTACAAAACGTAACACAAGGAGAGGACCCAGAACATGTAATGACAATAGAAATGCGAAGTCGTAGCAGGGGTCAAGGAAGAGGTAGAGGTGCTAAACAAGAAACTCATGTGGAACAGGAATTGTCGGCCCAAGAAAGTTCAATGTCTGGCTGTGGTAGAGGAAGGGCAAGGGGTGGACACAATGTTTCTGACCCCGGATTCATTACTCAAGAAATGTTGGTAGCTGAGTTAGGAAAATTCCAAGAGAGCTTGRTAAATTTGTTGGGACGTTCAGTTCCGAATAATCCAGAAATTTTAAAGGAACCTAAGCAGCAAGAGGAAGCCGGAGCTAGTACCCCGGTAATTGGTACATATGTACCTCTCACTTCGTCCTCAGTACATAAATGAGGAGATATCAAGATGTTTCTTGCCTGTAAACCTCCCAAGTTTTCTAGTGAGCGTGATCCTGTCAAAGCCATGTGTTGGCTTAAAGAGATAGAGCTGAGTCTGCAAATCAGTAAAAGTGTAGAAGAGGAAAAAGTCATGTTTGTTGTATCTCGTCTGAGATCAAGTGCCTTGTATTGGTGGGAAGTTCTGTCAAGTTTAGATCCAAATATTTTGAAAGCCATGATGTGGGAACAATTTGTGGTTAAGTTTAAAATGCAGTATTGTCATGAAGCTGCAGTTCGAAAGTTGGAAGATGATTTCCTTCGTCTTGAACAAGGAAACATGTCGGTCCGCCAGTATACAAAAGTTTTCATGGAACAATCTCGGTTTGCTGAAACATATATCATATCTGAAAACAGTAAGGTAAGAAAGTATATTTGGGGTTTGGAGTCAAATCTTCAAAAGTAAGTGATATCCAGAAATCCGATATCGTTTCATGCAGTAGTTGATGCCGCTGAGATATTGGAGCAAGACATTAACCGACAACCACAAGAAAGGGTTGGTGAGAAAAGAAAGGGGGAGGCTACAATGACTGATTTCCGTAGACCGAGGTTTATAGAAAATTTGAGTCGACCAGTCTCAAGGTTTGCTGATAGGGTATGTATCCGATGTCACAAAATGCATCAGGGAAACTGCAATACGTAATCGCGAGTATGTTTTAAATCTCAAGAATCAGGACATATTGCTCGAGACTGTTGGATAACGCGAAGATGATTTACATGTAATTCGTCTCAAGATGTAAACGCGGATTGTCCGCAAGCAAAGGGCGAGGGACTGTTTTTGTTGGAGGTCGGGGATCTAGATATTCTGGGGGCCGAGGATCTGGTTATGTGCCAACAGGTCATGGACAAATGGATAATCGTGTTAATTCAAGTGGTCGAGGAGAGGTAAGATGTGGGGAGTCTGCAAGAGGGAGAGCCTTTCAGATGACGAGAAGCGATGCGGAAGAGCACCCTGAAGTGGTGACAGGTACATTCCTTGTTAATTCAGTATGTGCCAAAGTTTTATTTGATTCGGGTGCAAATCGTTCTTTTGTGTCGCCATCATTTGTTAACTGACGACATTAGAATCTAAAGCATTGAGTGAGGATCTAATTGTGGAAACAACAAACGATAGTGAAGTTTTGGTTAAGGAAAAAATAGATGAATGCTTTATTAGTATAGAAGGATGCGAGGTACCTATACAATTATTTCCTTTGCCTTTAAGGGAATTTGATATAATTATAGGCATGGATTGGTTAGCTAAAAATCAAGCTAATATAGTCTATGATGAAAAGATGATTCATATAGACTTACCGGAAAAAGGAAAGGTTGTAATTTACGGGGATCGACGGGATCGTTACTCTAGTTTTATCTCGGTTTTAAAGACTCAAAAATATGTACAGAAGGTATGTGTTAGTTTTCTTGCATATGTTATAGATATGAAGAAAGAAAAGGGAAAGATGGAGGATATTCCAGTTGTAAGAGAATTTCCTGAGATATGCCCAGAAGATTTGATAAATCTACCTCCGGATCGAACGATTGAATTTCAAATTGAATTACTTCTTGGAGCAGCACCCGTTGCGCGTACACCATATAGATTAGCTCCTTCTGAATTAAAGGAGTTAGTGTCACAATTGAAGGAATTGTTGGATAAAAGTTCTATCTGACCAACCACTTCCCCGTGGGGTGCGTCGGTGCTTTTTGTAAAGAAGAAGGATGGATCAATGAGAATGTGCATTGATTATCGGGAGCTGAATAAATTGACAATAAAAAATAAGTATCCTCTCCCAAGAATTGATGATTTTTTTGATCAATTAGTTGGGGCTACTTATTTTTCAAAAATTCATTTACGGTCTGGTTATCATCAATTGAAGATTCGGAATGAAAATGTGTCGAAAACGGTATTCTGTACATGTTATGGTCATTATGAATTTCTAGTTATGCCGTTTGGACTCACAAATGCGCCTACAACATTTATGGACATGATGAATAGGGTGTGTCGTCCCTATCTTGATAAATTTGTGATTGTCTTCATTGATGATATTCTGATATATTCTCGGTCGGAAGAAGAGCATGCTCATMATTTGAGATTACTCCTGGAATTGTTGAAACAAGAGAGATTGTATGCCAAGATGTCAAAGTGTGAATTTTGGCTGCGAGAAGTTCAGTTTTTGGGGCATGTTATTTCAAAAGAAGGAATTAAAGTAGATCCACTCAAGATTGAGGCTATTAAAAAATGGGAAGCCTCAAAGACTCCAACTGAAATCATAAGTTTTCTTGGATTGGCTGGGTATTATCGTAAGTTTATACAGGATTTCTCTCGTATAGCTACTCCATTAACGAAGCTGACCAAGAAGAATGTGAAATATGAGTAGGGTGAAGTGCAAGCTCAAGCCTTTCAAATGTTAAAGGACAAGTTATGCAGTGCAGTAATTCTTTCTCTGCCAGATGGAATGGAAGATTTGGTGGTATATAGTGATGTGTCAAAAATGGGTTTGGGTTGTGTACTGATGCAACGTGGAAAGGTAATAGGCTATGCTTCCATACAGTTAAAAGATCATGAAAGGCAGTAACCTACTCATGATATGGAATTGGCTGCAGTAGAATTCGCTTTGAAAATATGGAGGCATTACCTATACGGGACGAAATGTCAAATTTTCACTGATCATAAGAGCTTACAACATCTGTTAAATCAGAAGGATCTGAATATGCATTAGAGAAGATGGTTGGAATTGGTAAGTGATTATGATTGTGAAATTTTGTATCATCCGGGAAAAGCAAATTTAGTGGCCGATGGATTAAGCCGACAAGAGAAGAGTGGAACTATCAAAGCTATATCTCTATGGGTTGAGTTGTTACCAAGTATTCAAGAAGAGTTACGAGAGTTTCAACACGAGGCCATGAAGGAACTTAAGATTAAACGGGAAAGATTGGGAGGATTACTATCTAATTTGGTGAGAGATGACAGAGAATTCTGTAAATTTGGGTACCATGCTATGGTGATCTCAGAAAACGTATCTTGGGTGAGGCTCAAAAGTCACGTTTTGAAATTCATTCAGGTACAAATGAAATGTATCGGGATTTGAAGCAACACTATTGGTGGCCAGATATGAAGAAGGATATAGCTAAACATGTTGAGCAATGTCTAACATGTTTTTAGGTAAAGATTGAACACCAAATCCTTATGGTAAGTTACAATCCTTAGAAATTCCAGTGTGGAAGTGGGATCACATCACTATGGATTTCATAACCAAATTGCCGAAAACATCAAAAGGTTATGATGCTATATCGGTGATAGTAGACCGGTTATCCAAATCTGCACACTTCTTACCTATGAAAGAGTCATATCCAATGGAGAGATTGGCAAAATTATACATTGATGAGGTAGTGACATGTCATGGTGTTCCTCTATCAATTGTTTCTGATAGAGATAGTCGATTCACTTCTATATTTTGGAAGAGTTTCCAAAGAGATATGGGTTCACAAATTAAGTTAAGTACAGCTTATCACCCTCAGACTGATTGACAAAGTGAACAAACTATCCATACGTTAGAAGATATGCTTAGAGCATGTGTAATTGATTTTGGAGGATCATGGGATAGCCATTTGGCTCTGGTGGAGTTTGCATACAATAATAGCTACCATTCAAGTATTCAGGCAGCACCTTTTGAGGTTCTGTATGGACGAAAATGTCGAACTCCTTTATGTTGGAACGAAATAGGTGAAAAACAGTTAGCTGGGCCTGAGTTAGTTCAGCAGACTGCCGATAAAATTGACTTGATACGAGAAAGAATAAAAGTAGCACAAGATAGACAAAGAAGTTACGCAAATAAACGTCGGAAGCAGATTGAGTTTCAAATGGGTGATAGAGTAATGTTAAAGGTATCACCTTGGAAAGGAATGGTACGTTTTGGAAAAAGAGGGAAGTTAAGTCCAATATATGTTGGACCATTCCCTATTATTGGAAAGGTTGGAGAAGTGGCTTACAAATTATAACCTCATTTAGAGTTAAGTGGGATCCATGACACATTTCATGTGTCAAATTTAAGGAAGTCTCTAATAAATCCAGATGTGGCAGTGCTGCTACTCGAAATAAGGTGGACGAGAGATTGTGCTTTGAAGAAACCCCTGAAATCATTATTGACTTCAAAGTAAAGAATTTGCGAAATAAAGAGATTGGGTTAGTAAAGGTTCAGTGGCGTTATCATAAAAGACCAGACGCCACCTGGGAATCAGAGTCAGGATTGCGAATGAAATATTCGTACTTGTTTATTTAATGGAATTCCAGGACGAAATTCTTTTTAAGGAGGGAATATTGTAATATTTGTGTGTGTATTTGATTTATGTTATTAAAAGGATTGTTAGAAAAGGGGGGGGGGGGGGGGAAGTTGGCTGTATGTCACCACCCCACAAAGTTTTCCATTTACTATATATAGTAAATGAGCTTCAAAAGAAAAAGTTTTACATTTTTTGAAAGAAGAAAGTTTCCTAATAGTATCATCCGGATTGACAGAAGAAGAAGAGGAGAATTCAAACTAGGATATTCAAATTCTAAGGTGAGTGTATACTGCTTTAAAGTATTGGTTGTTGCATAATAAATCTTTTTCTTTTTATGGACTGCATTTCATAAACATTCGGTTAAGTCCTTAAATAGGGGTTCTACCTAAAACGCCCAAGAGGCAATCAGATTTCCCTTAAACCGGCCATGAGTTGTCCGGACTTGGCTAAATCGCTCAAGTTATGTCCAGATTTTTCTCTTTTTGTTCTAAATGGTTGTCCGGATTAGATCTTTGGACAGAGATGACCGGACTTCAAATCCGGCTAAAAGAGGCTTGAATTTCAATATCGGTTTTGGGTTTAATTGTGTAACCGCGAGAGAGATGTAATGGCGGTGTAACCGCGAGAGAGATGAAATGGCGGTGTAACCGCGAGAGAGATGTTGGCGGTGTAATCGCGAGAGAGATGTAATGGCGGTGTAACCGCGAGAGAGATGTAATGGCAGTGTAACCGCGAGAGAGATGAAATGGCGGTGTAACCGCGAGAAAGATAAATGGATATGTGATAAATATAGATAAAATGCTTGTGTCTGTACAGGTTTGATTCTAAACTGCTAGTTTAGAAAGTATGTTATATGCATAAGCTACGTACACTCACTAGGCCTTTTGGGTCTAATGCTCAGTTGTTGGACTAACTTGTTTTGCAGGTCATCATACCTCACAGGATAAAGGCAAGGGGAAAGTTTAGATTAGATGAAATTTAGTTGCTCATAAATTTATTGAGAAAGTTTTTGTTAACCCATGTTTTGTAAACGATATTACATTTTGTGTTATGAGTATGATTATTTGGATTATCTGTATGTGGGAAATTGTGGGTGTTACACCTAGAATGCTTCCAAAGCATCAAAATATGTCCTAAATACCCCCTGTAGTGAATGTACAAAAAATCTCATAAGCAACCAATATAAGAAACTCATGTTATACACATATCCTATTTGAACATTTTTCCTAGATTTCTATGTACAGCTGCTACTTGCAGAACTGTTTTGGCCATTTTAAACTCAAATTCATGACTTGATCATAAAATAAGAACTAAATTAAACTCAATTATCTAACTAAGGAAATTCACCTCACCTCATTTGGATTTTTCTATGATTTTATACAGTTTTTCAAAGTCTGCACACTTTCAATGCATTCTTAAGTCAAAAATTCTCATTTTCATACATTTTTCTCAAACCATTTCGATTCCAATTTATTCCAACTTCTGATTTTCAACCTAATATAACATATTTGACATAAACAACCAAAATCCAATCTTTATTTTATCATTTATATTCTCTCCCAAATTATCGACTTGATCAAGTCAAAGTTCATATGATGAACTTGCATAAATCTTGATAATCTTTTGAATCTAATGATCATTTCAAGCCATAAATACTAAAATATACTCATTTTATACACTTAAGATCAAACCTCTATGAAACCCTAACTCTTTCTCAACATGCAATCCATATAGCAAGAATGTCAACCAAGAACAAGTGCAAAGATGGATTATACCTTACTTGATGATCAAATCATTCAAAGATCTTGTAATGCCTCTTTGATTTGAGTTGAATCAAGCTTATGTGTGTGAAAATTGCACCTCTAGTGTGTGTGAGAGTTCTGGACTCAAATGACATGAAAAATGGGCCAAAAATTCAATTTCTTATACTAAAACTCGAGTTGGGTCGAGTTGACCCGGCTAGGTACCCATTTTGACTATCAACACGTAAAATATTCATAACTTTTCGCTCGGACCTCCGTTTTCTATGAGGTTTTCGCCTACACGTTTATAAAGAGATAATCTATAACATCCAACAAAAATATTAAAGAAAAGATCTCCCAGAAAAATCAGTTTTACGTATCTATTTGATGTGAAATTTTTTCCAAATCCTCTAATATATTCCTAAGAAGTATAATTCTAAAATTTCAAACCCAAACTCCCACTAAATCATAGATTCTCTTATAAGGACATTACTATAACACTAAGTAAAATATTCCACTTTGACATTATTGATCCCAGATCTCTCAATAACACTAATAATCTAGTTATGAATAACCAAATTATAGTGATTTTATGAAGGAAGTTATGAAGACTCGAGAAGAAAAATAAGAATATTTATGAACAGTCTTGAGCTTCAAAAGTTCCACTTTATAATCTGAGAAATGTAAAAGCGATTCGTAAAAACGACTCTTTTTACAATAGGTCTAATCACCTATTTATACTAATCAGCTAATAATAAGATAACTATATAATGCTACTTTCTAGCAAATCTTCTATTAACAGATGAGGTTTATCTTTTATATGAATAAGCGTTAATATTGAGATAAACTCGAATTCCAGCTGTTGACTTGTCATCTCCAGCTGTCATTCATGAGATGATGATTTCATCCATATATTCGAATCTTCATTGCATGCTTGAATGAATTGCTGGAAAATCTTCTAAGTGTTGATGACCAGAGGATCGATGAGAATACTCTTTCCATCGCATCCTTGGACTGTCCATAGGTCCTCTGGTTGAACTCCAGACTTAGTCGTTTCTGCCTTGATGTCTTCATTGGTCTTCTGGTTCTTCATCACTTATTGTTTTTCATTACTTTTTTCATTATAAATTTTGATGTTTAACAATCTCCCCCTAAGTAATGAAATAACAAACATAGTCTAGTCTAGACACACTTGTGAAGAACAGAAACTAATCTAGTAGAAAAACATCAAATTCCAAATTTTCATTGGATGATGAAATTTCTTACAATACTTGAATCAAAATACATCAAGGCAACACAAATAAAAACTTTTAACTCATCACGTGCTACCTGAATATATTTCTCTGAAGCGCAGGAGCAGTCTTCTTCGATATACGATGACTGTAGATATCTCGTGAATGAGCTGACTCCCTACTTCCCTCAGCATGTGGTTTCTACCCAGTCTTTCTCTAATAATTTTCTGAAACCATTCAAGTGTATCCGATGAATACTTGAAGGCTTCAGTCAGTCTGAATAATTTTTTAACCCCAAACTCATTCTTGTAAACAAGTCCAAGTTCGGGTTGAGTTAGAACTGAGGCAGATCGTTTCTCTTGCAGGCCCTGGAAGTCTTCGTTTGGAGGAGCGCAGGATAGTCTTTCAATGCCTAGCTTAAAAGCAATTTCAAAATCACTCTTGGCTCTGTATTTCACCAGGGATTCCATCGTCTTCACTATTACTTGGTTTGCCATTCTAAATCTTATGCCGTGATCCTGCCTTTGAGTTGTGTAAGCATATAACTCAATCAAGTCGTATGGGTTGAGATTGATGAGGTCGTTTTCGTTGAACATGCTAACTAGCCCATGTGCTCTCTCCATGGTGAACTCGATGGATCAGATAGCTCAGTTGGCAAATGTCTTTACTTTCAAGTCTGTGACCCTCCTTATCCCATCATTCGAAAAGACAGCCTGGGGTGCTTATGTGGTCTGTCTGATGAATCGATGGTGTAAGATGTCCATAGATTCAGGCGATAAGATTGGAGGGTTAGTGGACAAACTCTCATCGCGGTCTTGGTACATATATTGATGGATGTTTTCCATCATCACTGGTTCCCTGGGTGGCATTTGAGGACGTCTCTTCATCGACTCCATGCTTTGTATGATTTCATCTACCAGGCCCTGTGGAGGTTGCCTTGAAGAAGAAAGAGTATCCGCATGCACCAGGGTTGATGGGTTAAGGGTTGTGTATCAGTTGGGGGTTGTCTTTTGGTTTGGGTTTGTGTATGGGTAGAGGGTATGGTTTCTTCGGTTGGCTCCATTTCATGGGCTTGGTTGGTTTTTGGTGCATGGGTTTTTGTTGGGGTTTGTGGTTGTTGGGCGATGGTTGGCTTGTTATAGGTTCTGGTTGTGTAGAAAGGGTGAAGGATTGAGTTGTGCGAGGTGTTGGTGAAGGGGTTAAAGGTAAGTTTGTTTTGGGTGAGGAAGTGAAAGTTTGGTTTGTTTCTGTTGGTGGTGTGGTTGGCTCTTCATCGGTTGATGAACTCAACACGATGGGTTTTGGGGTTGTAGCTAAGGGAACATGTATATTTTGTACATCATCAGAGGGCAAAGCCTCTGGTTCCCTCGCTTGGGTTTGTTCGATAGAGGGTGGTTGTTGTGATGGTGATGGTTGTTGTGGTGCAGTGGATTCGATGTGATATGTAGCCACCACCTCTTTCTCCCCCTCATGAGGTCCAAGACCTTGATAATCGGGGTCTGGATCATCATGTCTTCATTGTTTTAGGGGGTGGCTGGATGAGCAAGAGGCTCTTGATATATTCTTCTTCCACAATCGAATGTGGTCAGCGAGAGTACGTACCTGATCCTTATTGCGCCGTTGTTCCATGGTGTGAAGGAGAGTGTTTGTTCGCTCTTGCTGTTGTTGAAGACTTTTCCTCAGCGCTATGGTAGGTTTAACGGATCGAGCGGCAAATTTTGCACTGATCTCATTGAAAGATGAGATGAGTGCCTTAGACAGAGCCCGAAGATCGGCTCTGGTGGCAAAATTTGTGCTTGTAGTTGGTGGTGGTGGCACAGAGGGTGTAGCGGATGTTGGAGGATGGGGAAGGTTTGCAATGAGATTCCTCACCTCTGCAGTGAAGGAGGAGAAGACTTCAAAGGATGGGCCTGCAGAGGGAGGTGGGGTTTGACTTGGTTGTGGGATTTGGGCAAGTATGGTGGTGGGTAGTTGGGTGAGGGTGGTTTGTATGGTGGCCATTTGGGTGGTGAGTGTTGCGAGGGTTTCATCGAGTGATGAAGTGGATGGTGATTGAGGTTGAGGGATTTTGGAGATGATGGAGGTAGGTATCTGATGAAGGTGTCGAAGGATGGTTTGTAGTTGGGTAATGATGTAGGTGAGGTTTTCATCGGCCACTGTTGCCTGAGCCGTGAGGCTTGCGATGGATTGGATGAGGACTTGGTTTCTTTGGGTGGCTACGGAGGATGTGGTATTGTGGTGTTGGGTGACAGTTTGTTGGAGCATTTGTAGGCAGGTTGTGTTGGCTTGGGTTTGGGTTTCTATTTGGGTGAGATGGTGTTGGAGGATTGCAAGGGATTGGTGGAGGTCTGAGGTATCTGTTGAGGGTTGGTTGCCCACTATCCCTTGTATGAGGAGTTTAAGGTCATCCAAGGACCACGTCACTGTATCAACATAGGCTTGGAACTCTGCCTTTGTGACCAGATCGGCTTGTTGGGTAACCCTTGCAGCAACGAATGCTGCAGGTTGTGCCTCTGTTCCTGAGGTGCCTTCTTGGCCTTGTGCAAATGTAGGCCTTGAAGGACTTCCATCACGACCTTGGTAGCCCTCGAGAGAAGAGATATCTTGTGATGTTCTGACATCCTCTTCCTCTTCCTCAGGTGAGTAAGTGAAGTGGATGTGTGTCCCCTTCGGTAGATCAAATACTGAGGTGGGTTGTGCGTGAATGAAAGATCGCTCTGAACGATCTATGGGTTCAACGTCAGAAGCAACACATGCTTCTGTGTGTGTGATGGGATGGGGCGAGCCCTGAGGCAAAGGGGCTCTTATCTCTTGATCACCTCTCTGTTGAGAGAGGGGTGATGGTAAACGTGGTTCCTCGACTTGTCCATCTCCAAAGACCCGAAGAATGGCCTCTGGATGGCTGGCTAGGGTTGGGATCGGACTGGGTCGTCCTTTTTCAATACCCCTTTGGCTTTGATCGCCAGGGGTATAAGATGTGGTTGCCCTTTGGGTAGTAGGGGGAGGAATAGTATGAGGAAGGCCGGGGGAAGCACGAGTAGCATCATCATCATCATCATCTTCATCAACCGATGAAGATGACACTTGTGCTCCCTCGCTTGGAGGGGGGATGGCTCTAAATGCTCCGGGGTAGCTACCCTCGGTTCTTGGGACAGCATGGAGCGTTCATAGGTCTGGCGTATCTCATTTGTCGATGGTATGACAGTGAGCATAGCCCAGGACAGCGGTCGATTGATGTTGTATCCCTCCTTCGAGAGAGTTGGTCGGTGTCCTTGCATCTTGTAGACCGGGGTGAAAGGCTTCTTAGCAGGTAGACCGTGCTTCCTCATCGCGTCCCCAATGAAGAGGGCGAGGAAGCGGGGAAAGATAACTGCAGAGAGGGGCTTTCCTGTGGCTTGAAGTTTGCATTTTTTCATCACGGCCGCATGAATCTCGTTGTAAATGTGGAAGGCGTAGTCGAGATTTAAGTTGAAGAATAGCCCATACATGATTGTCATTATGTTGAGGTTCCCTTGGTCTAGGGAACCCAACTTGCAAGTAAGGGATCGGTTTAGTATAAGAAGAACAAATTCCACATCGGCGGGAGGGATTGTCTTTTGATGTCCGAAACACTGCTTAGGTCACGGTTGTAACCGTTGTAACTTAGTATCTTTACAAACCGGAGGATGTCGTCGGAGGTTGGTGGTTCGACGTATTGTTCAATCCCGAGTTCCCGTCTGGTGGGAATGCATAACACCCTAGAAACTTTAGCTTGCGATATCTTTAGCGTGAATATCATGTCATTTGGGGCGTCCATATCCCCCATTATACCGTGACTGGCGGGATGAAATTCGCAGGTTTGCCAATATTGTTGTACGTACTTTAATGGTACGCCAGGGTCCACTAGAGTGAGAGCGGGGAGGAGGATGCAGTTCTTGAAGAACTCTATCATTATCGCGGGCAAAAAGACAAGTGCACGGCTGTCTGCGCCTGTTGATTGTGCTTGGCTATCGTTATTGTTGGATTCATGTGAAGCGGAGGAGGCCATTTTTGTGGAAGTTGCAGGTTTTTTGTTTGTCGGAGTCTTGTTGCAGGTTTTGAATGCGTAAAGAAAGGATGAATGTGGAAGAAGGGTATTTATAGGTGAGTTGAGGGTGGGGGTGGGTTGGGTGGTGGGGTGGTAAAGGAAACGCTTTCTTGATTATTAAAATATAATAATCATGAAAAGTTTTGGCGGTTTAAGTATTGGTGATATGATTTGAAGAACGTGAGCCGTCGTGATAGTACGTGCCATTAATGAATTTGACACGTGTCAAGTTGGGGTTAGGAAAGATGAAAAATTGAAACGGCTTATGGGGAACAACCTGTATGGTGTCAGGCGCGTGGTAGTATGACGTCGTGCATTATTTGAAATAAAGATTTATTCCAAATAATATCTTGGTGAAGACGTTTCCCAAAAATATTTTGAATTTAAAATCTCATCTAATTGTAAGATTAATAATAATTACGAAGTTTTGGTCTTCTAAAAACCCATGTTATATAGGTTTTAGTCACAAAAGCTGCAATTTTGTATAATCTTGAAAATGGTTTTCAATTTAGATGAGTTTGAGTGTAAAATTTATTGTCATGGAACCAGAGGAGCTCTGGTTATGCATGACCCATTGGGTGAGGAGCCAGAGGAGTTCTGGTTTAACATCAATGAAGTTCATATATGTATTATTGGATTTGCATGATTTAGAAGCTTTGGTTRGCAAACCAGAGGCTCTTGTTAAGTTTGGCAATCCATTATGTAGAACCAGAGGAGTTCTTGTTAAATACATATATAGCATTTTAAGTGGCCAGAGGCTCTGGATAGTAGAACCAGAGGCTCTGGATGGAAAATGCAAATGCACAAAATGAAAAAKGTRAAAAAGKTTGCTCCYCCTCAAGTGATGCATGTGGATGGATGTTGAAAGTATCAAAAACTCCTCCTTACATAGATAAAACTTAAGAAATTTGGGGACAGAGGCTCTGGTCTATACAACCAGAGGCTCTGGTCTATATAACTAGAGGCTCTGGTTTTGGAGACCAGAGGTTCTGGTCTATATAACTAGAGGCTCTAGTTTGGAGAAAAAGACTTGGTTTAAAAATTACTGTTAGGACCTGTAAATTCAGCTTTGATATTGATCTATTACTCTGAATGAACTCTAGGATGATTACAGTGCAGCGGAAACAATTATAAGAACAAAACAGAGTAATCAAACCAAGAACACACAGTTTAAGATGAGGAAGATCAACACAGGAGAATAGCTTCAAAGGTTTTTCAATTCATTCAATTGAAAATAAGACGATTACAATTCGGAAGCACACTGAATACAAAGGCCTAAGCTGCTATTTATACTAGACCCTAACGACTTTCCTGACATGATCTAGAAAGAGAAATCATCTAAGCCGTCCAAATAAAGTCTATTAAAAACTAGTCACGTGAGAAGCACATGCAGCTAAAAACCTTTGAAAAACAGTAGAATAAGATCTTCCCAGATGAAACAGCTTCTATTGCACGATGAAACAGCTTCTATTGCTGGTCCTCTGTTGTCTTCTGTGGAAGATACCCTGTTGTCAACACTTGCAGAATATTTTTTCATACTTTTACATGAAGTAAATAATAGAGCTAACAATCTCCCCCTAAGTATGAAAAAGTAAAATTGGACAAAAGATTGCAAGAAATGACTAATTGAAAGAATTACAAGAGGAGATTAAACTCATCCTCTGAAAAGAATTAGAAAATTGAAAGAATAAAAAAATTTGTTTCTCAGGCCTATACTATTACAGAAGATTAGTCCACAGCAGAGTCTGGATAGTCATCTACGGCAAATTGCAGATCTGACTTGATAGTTTTGTAGACTTTGAAAATCCACGAACTTTGATTGTTTCCAGAATACCGGTCACTTTGTCCGCCCTTAAATGCCCTCGGTGCACCTCTGCTGCTACTAGGTTGAACACCCACTCAAGTGACTCTGTTGAATACTTGTTCACCTCTGCCGGATCAAAGAACCTTAGAATGTCATCCTTGTCCAAGAATACAAATCCAAAGACGGGATTGTGGACAATGGTGTTTGGATGACATCTAAGCAACCAACTTGGCCTGTTCTTTGGAGGGGAAATCTTCAAATCTGGTTGGGCCAACCTCATCGCGATATCGAAGTCCTTCTGGCTGTAGTTTTTTACTTGAGCGCGCATCAACTCAATCAGCCTTCTGAGAGAAATCGAATAGCTTGACCTCCTCTCCATGTAGTTGTTAAGAATTTTGTGCAAGAAGATAAGGTCAAATACACAGAGCTTGTGGAGGTCAGCATCTGTGAAAGTGTAGAGGTTGCCGTCATCCCTCTTCACCACATATTAAGAATAAAGCACGGTCTTCTTTAGCATGGTTCGCGGAGATATGGTTTCAAGAGAAGTGATCACATGCTCTGAGAAGACCTGCTCTCGTGGCCTTGTGAGTTTGAGAAGTGAAACTTTCCAGCGGCAGAAGGCATTCCTGTAAGCTCTGGATCGTAAGGGGGCTCTGTGTCCACAGCAGAGTAACGCCACCGCAGAATCTCCTCCACAGTGGTTACGGGCTCTATGCGCATTTTATGCGTAGGAATTTTACTCGTCGATTCAAGGATCTCAGAAACCCTTCCCACTGTGGCAGATTCTGGAATTCTGGTTTCTTCTTCTTCTAGTATCGGCCTCTGGGTGGACCCCTCTATAGGATTGGCTTGACAGTTCCTACCAGAGCGTCGAACGTACCCATGGACGTTTCCTCCTTCGCCATTCTAGAGGAAGAGCCTTCTCCAGCTCTAGGGATGCGGGCTCTGCCCTTTCTTGCCCGTGCCTCTGCCAAAGACGCCTTTAAAGCTCGAACAAGGTATGGGTCATCATACTCTTCTTCATTTATCTCCTCTGGCGTCTCAAAGCTTGACCCCTTCTGTGGCGACTCCTCTACAGCTTTACCCTTGCCTTTCCCCTTAGGCTCTGGAGATTTGTCTTTTGAGAACAGGGCAGCTGCAGAGTCCACTATCTTTATTGGTTTGGCAGAGGTTGTCTTCTTTGGCTCTTCATCTTTCTTCTCTGTCTTCTTCTCTGTCTTCTTCTCCCCCTCATGACGATCATGGTCATCACCTCCTTGATCGTCATGGATTTTAGTGGCTTCTACTTTGCAAGTAATAAGGGGAGCCTTCTTCAATCGCCTCAGGATTCTGGTAGCCGCCTTCTCCATCTTTTGAATGACCTCCTCTTCGTCACATAGGTAT
>NW_020203624.1:15510-18677 GCF_001531365.2 Cynara cardunculus var. scolymus | reverse complement strand
CCCCTCGATATTTGATCTATCGAAGGGGACACACATCCGATTCTCTTCCTCCTCCTCTGAAGATGCGGAAGAAGAAGCGAATGTCCAAACATCACGAGATAGTTCCTCCCTTGAGGGCTATCAAGGACACAATGGAAGTCCTTCAAGGCCTACCTTTACACAAGGCCAAGAAGGCGCCTCAGGAACAGAGGCACAACCTGCAGTATCCGTTGCTGTAGGGGTTACCCCTATTGCTGATCTAGTCACCAAGGCTGAGTTCCAAGCCTTCGTTGATAAAGTGATGCGGTCCTTGGATGACCTTAAACTCATCATTCAGGGACTGGTGGAAAATCAACCCGCACCCAACACCCAAGACCTCCCCCAGTCCCTTGCCATTATCTAACCCCACCTCGACCAACTTGATTCCCAAACCCAAACCACCTCTTCCCACCTCCATATCCCTCAACAACAAATCACCCAACAACATAATACTCTTTCATCCCTAGCCACCCAGCGTAACCAAGTTCTTCTCCAATCCATTGCCACCCTCACGGCTCAAGCAACTGAGACCGATGAGAACCTTACCTATATCATYTCCCAACTCCAAATCCTCACCCGCACCTTAACCAACTACCCTCCTCCACTCCCTCCCAAATCCCCCAACCCTCTAATTCATCAATCGATGAATCCCTCACCACCCTCACCCAGCAAATAGCCTCCATACACGACACCCTCACCCAATTACCCGCTGCTATCCTTGCCCAAACTCCACAACCCATCCCTCCCCCACCCCTTCCCTCTGCAGGCCCATCATTCGAAGATGCCTTTTCCTCCTTTACTGCAGAGGTGAGGCACCTAATCACCAACCTCCCATTCCCCCCTTCCACATCCACCTCCATGCCACCACCACCATCGGCCTCCACCGACTACGCCACCAAAGGGGACATGCACGCTCTGTCCCGGGCACTGGTTTCTTCGTTCAACGAAATTAGTGCCAGATTTGTTCATCGGGCCATCCAACCAACCAGGGCCTTAACTCAAACATTGGCCGATAAACAGCGCCGTACCACCTCTCTCCTTAAATCAATGGAGACCACGCAGAGACGAGCATCCCTGAGGGAGTATCTCAAAGCCCTCAGGAGGGACAAGAAGAAGAAGAGGTCTCAAGCCTCTTGCTCAAGCATCCATCTGTCTAAACAACGACGCCACGACGACCAAGACCCCGATGATCAAGGCCTTGGCCCTCGTGAGGGGGAGAACGAAGAGATGGCTGCACAAACAACATCTGCTGCACCACAGCAACCAGCACCACAACCACCACCACCACAGCAACCACCACCACACCAACAAGCACCCCAAGGAACCCAAGCTAAGGAACCAGAGGCTTTGTCCTCTGATGATGTACATATTGTATATGTTCCTTTAGCAACAATCCCAGCAGACCCCATCGTGTTGAGCTCTTCAACCAATGAAGAAACTTCAACCCCACAAACACAAACAAATCAACCTACTTCCTCACCTACATCAAACCTACCCTTAACATCATCACCTACACCACACACAACTCAACCCTTTACCTTTTACACCTCACCAGAAACAACCCAACAAGCCTCACCCCAACAACCAGAACAAACAACAAACCAAACCTCTTCTCCAAAACAACCTGAACCCACAAGTACTCATCCTTCATCACCCCAACCAACAGAAACCCATCAACTTGAACCCACAAGTACTCATCCTTCATCACCCCAACCAACAGAAACCCATCAACCTGAACCCCCAAGTACCCATCCTTCATCACCCCAACCAACAGAAACACATGAACCTGAACCCACTCATCCAACCCAACCCGTGGTGCAAGCAGATATTCCATCTTCCTCTAGGCATCCTCCAGCAGGCCTAGTGGATGAAATAATTCAGCAAATGGAGTCAATGAGAAGAATACCTCAAGCACCAACCAGGGAGCCTGTATTGATGGAGAATATCCATCAATACCTATATCGTGATCGTGAAGAAAGCCTGTCAACCAATCCGCCTATTTTATCGCCAGAATCGATGAATCTTTTGCACCATCGTTTTGTAAGACAGACAACTCAAGATCTGTGTGCTGTGTTTTCAAACGATGGTATAAGAAGAGTTATTGATTTAAAAATCAGATCATTCGCCAATAGAGCCATAAGATATATCAAGTTCAGCATGGAAAGAGCTTATGGGGAAGTTAGCGTCTTCAACGAGAACGACCTCATCAATCTCAATCCATATGACTTGATGGAGTTATATGCCTATACAGCTCAACGACATGATCATGGAATAAGGTTTGGAATGGCGAACAGAGCTGTTGTTAAGACGATGGAGTCCCTAGTACAGCTAAGAGCGAAGACAGATTTCGAAATCGCGCTAAGGCTGGGCATTGAGAGACTTTCCTGCACTCCACCGAATGAAGAACTCCAAGGCCTGCAAGAGATACGTTCTGCCTCTGTTCTGTCTCAACCCGAACTCGGACTTGTTTACAAGGATGAGTTTGGCGTTAAGAAGTTCTTCAGAAGATCTGAAGCCTTCAAGTATTCAACAGAAACACTTGAATGGTTTCAGAAAATTATTAGAGACAGACTGGGTAGAAGTTACGTGCCAAGGGAAGTTGGAAACCAGCTCATCCAAGATATTTCAACTGTTATATCTTTCAGAGGATTACTACTACGCTTCAGAGAGATATACACTGGTAATTATTGAGCTGAAATTTTTTTTGCCTTGATGTAAATATTTGTTTCCAGTCTTGTAAAGAATTCGTCATCCAATAAAAAATTTGGAATTTGATGATTTTCTTATAGATTAATGTCTGGTCTTCATATGTGATTAGATTAGACCTTGTTATTTCATTACTTAGGGGGAGATTGTTAGACTCCTTAATGCAAAATGTAAAAAGTAATGAAAAACAATAGGTGATGAAGAACCAGAAGATCGATGAAAACATCAAGGCAGAGAAAAACTAAGTCTGGATCGATCGACAGACTATCCAGAGCTTCGATGGAAAGTATATCCAGCGGACCGATGGATCAAGTACATCCAGCGGATCGATGGACGAATCGATGGAAAGTGTTCATCGATACAATGGAGCAGTTCAACACTTAGAAGAATTTCTAAGTATTCATCCAAGCGTACATTGAAGACTTGAAGATAAGGATGAAATC
>NW_020203624.1:10525-15490 GCF_001531365.2 Cynara cardunculus var. scolymus | reverse complement strand
TCACCTATTCAATAATGACAGCTGGTGATGACGAATCAACAGTTGGAATTATAGTTTATCTTGTAATATATGATTATCCATGTAATAGATAGACCTTATCTGTTAGCTAGACTATCTGCTAGAAAGTAGCAATAGATAGTTATCTAGACATTAGCTAACTAGTATAAATAGACGACTAGGTCAATTATTTAGAAACACGCATAAACGCACGCACAAATACACGCATATACGTGCATAAGGTTTTTACTCTGTATTCACGGTTTATTATTCAGTAAAACCTTTGAAACTCRAAACTGTTCTTTCTTATTCATAATCTATTTTTTGAGTTTTATTTACTTTCTTTATTAAAATAGTATAATTTGGTTATTCATAACTAAATTATTATTGTTATTTGAGAGATCTGGGATCAACAGGTTGAACTTGCCCCGGGATTACCCCATGCCTCAATTGAGATAGAGGGTATAGCTATAGGTGACAGTGTTCAGGAATAAGGGTTACTTGAACAGGTTTGTGCGTTGAGAGAAAATGAAAGTGAGAGGGGTGATGAGGAGCGGGGAGCCTCTGATCAGCATAGTACTTCAACAGATAGTACTTCCACGACTTCTTCAAGTCCGGAAGATACGATATCCGATAATGATGATTATGATGATGCTAACAATCCTGCTCAACCGATGCTTTCTCAGAATATTCAACTTGGAGCAGTGATTGAGAATATTGACGATATTTTTCCAGAATTTGAAGCTCCACAGACTTGTCCAAGTCTACAATCACTATCGTTCAATGTTGATGATTTTGGTGATAAATATGATGAATATGATCGTATAATAGAAGACATTTCAGATATTCTAGTAGAAGAAGGTGATGAGGGAGCTCAAGTCGAAAACGTTGAGAGGTTGAGTGTAAGGGACGTGGAAAAAGATGGTGAGTGTGAGAGTGGAGCACAAAATGAGGAACAAGCTCCTATCCCAGCCGATACAGTTAGCCGGGCACCCACATCTGCTATCGACATTCATCCGTTGAATGTTGGTATTGAAGAAGACATAGATAGCCCAGCTATACACTTGCACACCCATCCCGACCACTCAACTGGTTCTCAACAACCAGTTGTTTCATTTCATCACGAGGATATAACACATACTCTATCTACTTCTCACTGGGAGAATGTAGATATTGAAATAAGTAGGCCACTGCCCCAGCCTACGACTTCGATTCTGTGCACCTCGCGTTTAAGCCTATACACTTAGGTACACAAGAGTGTAGAGCATCTGTTGCTCCCATTGCGGTTCTTAGTGAACTCGCCGAAACGACCAAAGTGGTGTCCATTGACCAACCACAAGGACCGGTCGAAAGTCCTACTAGTGCTACCATCTTGCCAACACTGAACGTAGGCACAACAATTTTTTCAACTGTTGTCTCAACTGGTAATCTAAGTGATCCAGGAGTGATCTTACCCGACTTTGTGTCAAGGGAATATTTGGACGGCACCCTAAAGACTGTTCAAGATAACATGGAAGCACAAATTTCAAGTCTCAAAAGGATGTTGAAGGGGAAGGAGCCAGTAGTAGAAGATAAACCGTCTGTGCCGTTACCACCGCTTATACCTGAGCCTCCGATGGTACAAGAGCAATCGGTGGATGAGCTTAAATCCTTGTTGTACGCCAAACTGATGTCAACACAAAACCCTGATGCGGCTGATGTAGATCTGGTTGGGCTCCTCCGACAGCTAGTTGATGAAAACCCCATAGTTAGAGCCTCAGAGTTTTTGGCTTTTCAGGATGTGATTGCTTCTAACTTCTCAAAAGTTAGTAAGTTAATTACATCTAACACTCAAGCCCTTAAAAGTTTAATTGATGCCCTCTCCGAACGGGTATCTCTCTTAGAAGAGATGTGTCGAGCTCAAGCCACCTCACTGAAAAGAAGGCATGATGATCCGAAAGATCCTGATCATCATGAGGGGGAGAGAAAGAGACAGAGGCTGGCTGAGTCATCTGCTCGTGTTCAAAGTGTTGAAAGAGAGCCAACTTCTCAAGCAGTTAACATCGAAAGTTCTGTTCCTGAATCTACAAGGGAAAGGACTACTAAGCCAATAATTGTGGAAGATGAGACTGTTCTGGAAACAAATCTAGCGATCGACCCAATGGTTGAAAAGCCGGCGGACTCCACTGTAGGAACATGGCTGGTACGGGATTTGTAGGCCACTGTTGGATTTAATGAAGCATTTAATAGAGAACTGGGTGGAGAGCAGGATTTTGGTGAAGACATAGACAACATTGATGAATCAAATAGAGTGTATTTCGACTTTGAAGCAGATATTAATGAAGAAGATCCTGTCTTCCCATTCCAGAGTGATCATCAGCCTTAGCTTGAACCCTCCACTGAAATTGAAGTAGGTGCATCCGAAACTCCTAGAGCGGCATTTGATCCGACTGAGATATTTACAAAGAACTATGTGCCATTTGCAATTTGTTCGAACTTTCCAGGCTATGACAGGGCAAGAATCAGAGAGCCTTATCTTGAAGGCTTTTATTTTGGCATCTTTCTTCGACACCGTAAAGCTCTCAGTGCTGACAAGATTATTGGGATTCATAAAGAAACCCGAGACTATCGTTTGGAATACATGCATTTTCTCAAAGCAAAGTATCTCCCGATCAGCAAAGTTCGGACCAAACATCGAGTCGTTTCAATCAAACAAATTGATGCTCAAAGACTTCTTAGACTCTGGTATCTTGTATTCACAGTTACACGACAAGGTGGAAAGGTCTGGGTGTTTAGCGAAGCTGATTTCTCCAACTTGTATTTAGAAGATCTGGAGCATATGTACTACGAAATCCGAAATATGACGGTCAAAAGATAAGGAGTAATTAGGGCTCTTAATGCAATCAAAAGGTTTATGCGGTGTCATGTCAAAGTGTCTATGGTTCTTGATGTCCAAATGGGTCTTGAAGATAATCAGAGAATCGTTAATTTATAGAGACCTGATCAAGAGCTAAAAGATATTGAAGGCTATTCGTTATATATAATTCTTGATGAACCAGAGTTCGTGGTGATATACAGTGCCGAGGGTCGGATAAAGAAGTTCATGAGATTCAGTGAGCTGAATAAATTTTCTGATGGCACTATACGAATGGTGAGACGGGCGCTTGAAACGAGGAGAGCTGATAACGATAGAGCTGCAAAGTCAGAGAGGATGAGTCCAAAGCATAGGTATTTGCTGATTAATGCATTGGAATTGCTTGATGATAAATTGCAGTATCGGAATGTACTGAGGAGGCTAGAGACACTGCTCGGACTAAGAAAACCAAATTTACAATGTCTCGACCTTGAATCCAAAGGGGGAGATTGTTGGGTTCAAGTTTATGCTTAAATGTTGTTGTAACACCCCCAAATCCATACATTACATATAACACATATTTCATACATCGAATACATGTTTTAAACCCACATAGGTCCATAATACAAGAGTCTAAAATATGAAATACACAACTCAAAAATTCCAAATACAAGTTCTTGCAAATGTAATTCCTATGAGTTCCTATCTTCCCGCATGCAAGTAAAAATAGAATCATAGAATGCCTTTCCCCTTATCACAATAGCTGGTATTACCTGCACACACATAATTGAAACACACAAATTGAGGGTTAGACAACAGTCTAGTGAGATCTCCCTTTTTCATGCAGTGCAGGGTGATAAACACCAAACCTTTATCACAAATTATGGCATAAAAACAGATTCTACTTTGGTCCATCGGTTCTCTGGTCAAAAATCAACACTTAGAAAATTTGACGCCAAGAGGTCCAGAGCCCCTTTGGTTCCTCTTCCAGAGCTTCTGGACAATACATGCACGCTCAACCAGAGATTCTGGAATTGCACGTAAGACCATCCAGAGTCTCTCCAGACTAGTGCTCAAGGCCATCCAGGGCCCCTCTGGACTATTATAAGGAAGTTCGCCAAGTATAAAAACATTTGAAAACTCTTTTAGATTTATGACCAGAGCTTCTGGTTCCTCAATCCAGAACCTCTGGTTCAAAACCAAAATATTTATAAAAGGCTTTAAGTTTAACAAGAGCCTCTTGTTCCTCAATCCAGAGCTTCCAATCTAAAATCAAGACCAACCAGAGCTCCTCTGGTCTATTTTTCGTAAAAAGAATCCAAGTATAAAAACTCTCAAAATGWTTTTTATAAAGGAAGTTTAATACAGAGCTCTTATTTAGAAGATGCAGAGCCTCTGTATGYGGAAGCCATATTTTAAAAGCAGAGCTCGGTATCTAACGGATACAGAGCCTTCGCACAAAAACCCAATTTTTAATACAGAGCTATGTATTTAACAAATACAGAGCTTCTCTGTGATAGACCAATTTTTGATACAGAGCTCTGTGTCTAATAGATACAGAGCTTCTGATTTTTACAACCGACTACGCAAAAACACTTGCATTATTTTCAAACACTAACAGACCCTTCTGGTTCTTTAAAATAAATACCAACCAAAGCCCTTTGGTTCCTTAACAGGTATACCCAGAGCCTTTCTGGTACCTCTGGTTCAACAGTATGATCAAAACAGTTTTATCCAAAATCCATGACCAAGGGCCATATTTTTCCCAATCCATAACATCAATACTATCATCTCTAATAAGAATAACATCTCTGAATCCTCAAATCACTAAGAAGTGAGAACTCCAATCTGTTGTATGCTAAGAGACATAATAGCAATAGTTATACCATGCACACACAACGACCATCCTTATTACATCCAGAATCCCCATCATAGCAACAACTATCACAAACCACACACAACCAACCTTATTTCCCCATCATCCAACTGACAGGCTACAGTATTCCTGTTAGAGTGAACCTATTGATAGTTTCATCAAAATCTGGTTCCCCCCACAGGTTTATATTTCAAAACCTGATTGAACCATAAGAACACTCATGTTCTTTCCAAACAGCAATTCTGGTTCCCCCCACAGG
>NW_020203624.1:0-9875 GCF_001531365.2 Cynara cardunculus var. scolymus | reverse complement strand
AAATCATTCAGCAGCATCATACAAGCTGCTTACCAAGGTGCTTGTATGCTGCTTCCAATTATGTGGACAGAAATCATTCATACCACATACACATATAATCCATTTTATTTAGCATGCATAATCACATACTTCCAATTAATTCATGCTTATTAACACATAAACACATAATGTACCTTAACCCAATATGTCTGAAAGCCTGGTTATCACATTATTCCCCTTTCAAAAGAATTCTGTCCCAGAATTCACATTTCAAACAACCAAGGATAATGGGTTCTCATCTCTGATTCCAACTTCTATGTTGCTTCAGAACCCTTAGGAAACCTCCACTGAATTTTCACCAGCTTGATTTCTTTATTTCTTAGAGTCTTGACCTTACTGTCAGTTATGGCTTCTGGTGCCTCTTGGAAGTTTAACTTCTCATCTAACTTGATATCTGGAAGTGAGATGGCTTAGGTGGCCTCTGCCAAACACTTACGTAAGTTGGAGACATGGAAAGTGTTGTGGATGAGACTAAGCTCTTCTGGTAGCTCTAGCTGGTAGGCTACTGCTCCAATTCTTTTGCAAATTTTGAAAGGCCCAACATATCTTGGACTGAGCTTGCCTTTCTTCCCAAACCTCATTACACCCTTCCAAAGAGATGCTTTCAACATTACCAGATCTCCCACAGATAATTCAATTGGTTTCTTTCTTTGATCAGCATAACTCTTTGCTTGTCTTGAGCAGTCTTGATTCTGGCTCTAATCTGCTGAATTTTCTCTGCTGTGACTTGCACAATTTCTGGTCCTGTTAACTGCCTTTCACCTACTTCATTCCAGCACACAGGAGTTCTATATTTGCACCCATACAGAACTTCATATGGGGCTACCTTAATGCTGGAATGATAGCTGTTATTGTATGCAAATTCAATCAAAGGCAGGTGATCTTCCCAGCTTCCTCCAAAATCAATTATGCAAGCCCTTAGCATATCCTCCAGAGTCTGAATGGTTCTTTCACTTTGTCCATCAGTCTGTGGGTGATATGCTGTGCTCAAATGGATTTGAGAACCCAAGGCCTTCTGAAAACTTCCCCAGAACTTAGAAGTGAATCTGCTATCTCTGTCTGAAATGATAGACAATTAAACTCCATGCCTGGTCACAATTTCCTTAATACACAGTTGAGCCAGCCTCTCAAGAGTATAACTTTCTTTGATAGGCAGGAAATGTGCAGACTTGGACAATCGATCAACTATTACCCATATTGCATCAAGACCTTTTGGTGTTCGGGGTAACTTTATTATGAAGTCCATTGTTATATGGTCCCATTTCAGACAGGTGTTTCCAAGGTTTGTAAGCTTCCATAAGGTTTTTGGTGTTCAATCTTTACCTGCAGGCATGTCATACACTGCTCAACATACTCAGTTATGCTCCTCTTTAGTCCTGGCCACCAGTAGAACACTTTCAAATCCTTGTGCATTTTATTGGTGCCTGGGTGTATTGAGTAACGAGACCTGTGACTATCATCCAAAATGATCTTCCTTGTATTCCCATGGCATGGTACCCATATTCTGTTTTGAAAACACAACAGCCCTTGATAATTGTTTTCTAAGTTGGCAAGCATCTTTCCCAATCCTTCTGCCTTGATGTGCTCTACTTGAACAACCTCTGCCTGATATCTCTGTATCTTCTTATGAAGGTCCAGAGATACATTTATTCTCATTGCCACAACTTTGATAGTTCCACTTTTCTCTTTGCGGCTTAGAGCATCAGCTACAACATTGGCTTTTCCTGGATGGTAAAGAATTTCACAATCATAATCACTTACCAATTCAATCCATCTTCTCTGCCTCATGTTGAGTTCTTTCTGAGTAAATAGATGATGCAGGCTTTTATGGCCTGTGAATATCTTGCATCTGGTCCCCAACAAGTAGTGCCTCCAAATCTTTAGTGCAAAGACAACAGCTGCCAATTCCATATCATGGGTTGGATATTGCTTCTCATGATCTTTTAACTGGCGAGATGCATAGGCTATTACTTTTCCCTTTTGCATCAACACACAGCCCAAACCCAACTTGGATGCATCACTATAGACAATGAAATATTCTGTTCCTTCTCGTAAAAATAGGATTGGTGCACTGCAGAGACGGTCCTTTAAAGTTTGAAAAGCCTTTTGTTGATCATCTGCCCATTGAAACTTGAAATATTTGCGGGTCAACTTGGTTAGAGGTACAACTATTTTGGAGAAATCTTGGATGAACTTTCTATAATAACTAGCCAATCCAAGGAAACTTCTTACCTCAGATGGGTTTTGTGGTGCCTTCCATTTCTGTACAGCTTCAATTTTAGCTGGATCCACCTTGATTCCTTCTTTAGAGATGACATGACCCAAAAACTATACTTCTCTTAACCAGAATTCACATTTGGACAGCTTAGCATATAACTTTTCTCTCTTTAACATGCTTAAGATCAAATGCAGATGCTTTGCATGCTCTGCCTCAGTCTTTGAGTAGATAAGGATGTCATCAATGAAAACTATCACAAATTTATCAAGGTATTCTCTGCACACTCTATTCATGAGATCCATGAAACCTGCTGGTGCATTGGTGAGTCCAAAAGGCATAACCAAGAATTCGTGATGTCCATACCTTGTTCTAAAAGTTGTTTTAGGTGTGCTTCATTTCTGACTTTCAATTGGTGATAACCAGATCGTAGATCAATTTTTGAGAAGAAGTTTGCCCCAACTAGTTGATCAAACAAATCATCAATTCTAGGCAAGGGATACCTATTTTTTATTGTGACTTTGTTGAGTTCCCTGTAGTCTATACACATCCTCATTGTTCCATCCTTCTTCTTTACAAACAGAAATGGTGCTCCCCATGGTGATGTACTTGGCTTTATGAACCCTTTATCAAGCAAGTCCTTTAGCTGAGACATCAACTCTTTTAATTCAAATGGBGCTAGTCTGTAAGGAGMTTTTGCTATGGGTGCAGCCCCTGGTGTGAGTTCAATTTTGAATTCCACATCCYTGTCTGGTGGAAGACCAGACAGATCATTTGGGAAGACTTCAGGATATTMTTTGACAACAGGAATAGATTCTGGTTCTGCTATTTCTCTGACTGCATCAATCACATAGGCCAAGAATCCTTGGCACTTTTTTTTCATACAACTGTGTGCTTGTAATACTGATAGAAGACTGGGATGATGATCCTGGTGATCACCCTTTATTATGACTGTTCCTTTGCCTGGAAGCTCTATTTTCACTCTCTTTTGGTTGCACAAAATGGATGCCTGGTTACTGGCTAACCAGTCCATCCCCACCACTACATCAAATTCCTTCATTGGCATAGGGAACAAACGGATGGGTAGCTTACAACGTTCAATAATGATGGCATAATCTTGGTATACAGAAGCTATAGTTTCTTGACTGTTTGCAGTCTCAACTATCAGCTTTTTATCAAGTAATATTGGGATCATGCAGGCACTTTTAGCAAATAAAGGAGATACAAATGAAAAATTTACACTTGAATCAAAAAGCACCTTAGCACATACTGAGTTGATTGAGAAAGTACCTGTTACCACATCTGGTGCAGCTTCTGCCTCAGTTTCAGTCATTTGGAAGGATCTTCCTTGAGCTTTACCAAATCCTCCCCTATAAACACCAGACCTTACTCTGTTGTTTGGAGCATTGTTTTCCAAAGTTAGTTGTGGTGGTTTCAGCTATGGACACTTGTCTTTAACATGGTCTGGTGAATTACAATGGAAACACCTTCTGATCTACCTACAATATGTTGAGGTGTGCCCAATTTCTCCACAGTTAAAACATTTGAATGGTTCAGGTCTACAACTACCTTGATAAACTGTTTCCATCTTGGGCAGGCTCTCTCCATCTGCCTCTGCATTTGTTTTCTTGTAGAATTTAGCAACCTTTGATCCTCTGTAGCCAGTTGAGGATCCCTCCTATTTCCTCTTTTCTACATCCTTCCCTTCCTCACTCCTATTCTTATTCCTTTCAGTAACCTCTGCAGCATCAACTACTGCATGAAAAGTGGCAGGATTCATAGCAATCACCAATTCTCTTATTGAGGTTTCCCTTAGCTTCCCCATCTCTTCAGCGAACATACCCCTGGTCACAACCACTTCTTCAGGCACAAATTCTGGATTGTTACCTCCAGAAATAGACTTTACCTGTTCAAAAGAAAACTCTGTCTGGTTGTTGCTTTCTCTGGCTTGACTTTTGCCACTTCCTCTGCCTCTACCTTTGCCCCCTCTTCTACTTCTGCCTCTACTTTCTAAGGCATTGACAGGGATCCCTATACGAGAATCCTATGTTTCACCGGGGTTAGGGTGAGCTAGTCTTTCAGATCTCCTTGAGTGGCTAGTCATCTGCAAGTTCCATAATTAGATAACACATTTTCACATTTCCAAATATAATAGAGTACTCAAGTTCAAATATGCACCTGTAAATTCAAAATTACATTGGCCAGATGTAACCCAAAAATACCTTACATATTGAGCCCTTAACTTATTATATTTATTCCAATGGTGCTAACTATGTCTAGGACCTTAACATGCAATGAAATAGTTGAAGTCTAGGTATCATCATGCAAGTGAATACCTAAATCCCTTAACCCTAGGCACTGATACCAACTCTGTAACACCCCCAAATCTATACATTGCATATAACACATATTTCATACATCGAATACATGTTTTAAACCCACATAGGTCCATAATACAAGAGTCTAAAATACGAAATACACAACTCAAAAWTTCCAAATACAAGTTCTTGCAAATGTAATTCCTATGAGTTCCTATCTTCTCGCATTCAAGTAAAAATAGAATCATAGTATGCCTTTCCCCGTATCACTATAGCTGGTATTAACTGCACACACATAATTGAAACACACAAAATAAGGGTTAGACAACAGTCTAGTGAGATCTCCCTTTTTCATGCAGTGCAGGGTAATAAACACCAAAACCTTTATGACAAATTGTGGCATAAAAACATATTCTACTTTGTTCCATCGGTCCTCTGGTCAAAAATCAACACTTAGAATATTTGACGGTAAGAGGTCCAGAGCCCCTCTAGTTCCTCTTCCATAGCTTCTGGACAATACATGCGCGTAAGACCATCCAGAGCCTCTCCGGACTAGCGCTCAAGGCCATCTAGAGCCCCTCTGGACTATTATAAGGAAGTTCGCCAAGTATAAAAACATTTGAAAACTCTTTTAGATTTATGACCAGAGCTTCTGGTTCCTCAATCCAGAACTTCTGGTTCAAAACCAAAATATTTATAAAAGGCTTTAAGTTTAACAAGAGCCTATGGTTCCTCAATCCAGAGCTTCCAATCTAAAATCAAGACTAACCAGAGCTCCTCTAGTCTATTTTTCGTAAAAAGAATCCAAGTATAAAAACTCTCAAAATGATTTTTATAAAGGAAGTTTAATACAGAGCTCTTATTTAGAAGATGCAGAGCCTCTGTATGCGGAAGCCATATTTTAAAAGCAGAGCTCGGTATCTAACGGATACAGAGCCTTCGCACAAAAACCCAATTTTTAATACAGAGCTATGTATTTAACAAATACAGAGCTTCTCTGTGATAGACCAATTTTTGATACAGAGCTCTGTGTCTAATAGATACAGAGCTTCTGATTTTTACAACCGACTACGCAAAAACACTTGCATTATTTTCAAACACTAACAGACCCTTCTGGTTCTTTAAAATAAATACCAACCAAAGCCCTTTGGTTCCTTAACAGGTATACCCAGAGCCTTTCTGGTACCTCTGGTTCAACAGTATGATCAAAACAGTTTTATCCAAAATCCATGACCAAGGGCCATATTTTTCCCAATCCATAACATCAATACTATCATCTCTAATAAGAATAACATCTCTGAATCCTCAAATCACTAAGAAGTGAGAACTCCAATCTGTTGTATGCTAAGAGACATAATAGCAATAGTTATACCATGCACACACAACGACCATCCTTATTACATCCAGAATCCCCATCATAGCAACAACTATCACAAACCACACACAACCAACCTTATTTCCCCATCATCCAACTGACAGGCTACAGTATTCCTGTTAGAGTGAACCTATTGATAGTTTCATCAAAATCTGGTTCCCCCCACAGGTTTATATTTCAAAACCTGATTGAACCATAAGAACACTCATGTTCTTTCCAAACAGCAATTCTGGTTCCCCCCACAGGNAGAGAGCTTCAAATGATTTTCAATAGAATGAAAAAGTTAACAATTACAATACTGAAGCACACTGAAATACAAGGGTCTACGCTACTATTTATACAAGCAAGTAACTGTTTTTCTGACATGACCTAAAGTAAATTAATCTAAGCCGTTCGATCAAAACATATTACAGACAAGAACACGTGATATGCACGAGCAGCGAATAAACCTAAGTAAAACAGCTAAAGAAGATCTACACAGAAGACAGGCTGCAGACCCTCTGTGAAACATCACAGAGGCTCTGCTGGATATAACTTGAAAGCACATTGACGTAGAGGATATCTTCCAGAACCACTGTGAGGCACGACAGAGGTTCTGTCACTTGAGACTTGTACGCTTGAGCATCTTCTGCTGTTGGTCCTCTGTGGTCTTCTGTGACAGATCATCTTCTGTCAACACTTGCAGTATTACTTTTTCCATACTTTTACATTTAATGAAATGAGAGCTAACAATCTCCCCCTAAGTATGAAAAAGTAAAAATTGAACTTTAAGTACAAGGACATGACTTGAATGAAATAAAATTACAAGAGGTGATAAAACATCATCCTCTGAAAGAATTACAATGTAAAGAATTACAAAACTTAAATGACAAAACTTTTGAACCTTAGGCCGAATTCTGGTACAGAAGGGTATCAGACTGCAGATTTTGGAAAATCGTCTACCAGCGTATAGCAAGTCAGCTTTGATCGTTCTGTAGACATTGAAGATCCATTCTCTAAAGTTGATTTGAACTTTGATCGTGTTCAAGATGGGAGACACTTCACCCGATCTGAGATGTCCTCTGTCCACCTCTGTCGTTGCTCTTTTGAAAATCCATTCCAATGTCTCTGTTGAATATTTGTGGGACTCTGTTGGGTCATAGAACCTTAGGATATCATCCTTATCCAAATACACAAAAAAAAGGGGTTGTGGATATTGGAGTTTGGAGAATACCTAAGTACCCAACCAGGCCTGCTATATGGAGGAGAGAGATTTAGATTCTTCTGCACTAACATTATTGCCAGCTCGAAGTCCTTCTGACTGTAATACCTTACTTGAGCGAGCATGACTTCTATCAGCCTTCTGAGCGATATTTGATAGCTGGACCTCCTCTCCATGTAGATGTTGAGAATTTTGTGCATATAGTTGACATCAAACACGCAGAGGTTGTGTAGGTCCGCATCCGTGAAGGTATAGAGGTTTCCATCTTCTCTCCTTACCAAATACTGAGCGTAGAGCACAGACTTCTTCAGGAAGGTCCTTGGTGAAATTGTCACCAAGGAAGTGATCTGGTGCTCTGAGAAGACCTGCTCACGAGGCCTTGTCAACTTGGAGAACTGAAATTTTGCTGCGGCAGAGGGGATCCCTGTAAGCTCTGGATCATGTGGGGGCTCTGTGTCTACTGCAGAGTACTTCTACACCAGAACTTCTTCCAAAGTTGTGACAGGCACTGTTTTGACTTGAGGTATTGGAATCCTGCTCATGGACTCAAGTATTTCAGATACCCTGTCTGCTGTGGAAGCCTCTGGCATCTTGARCTCTTCTTCTWCCAAWATTGGCCYCTGGGTYGATCCCTCTGCAAGGATTGGTTTGACAGATCCTTGCAGAGCATCAAACGTACCCGTGGACGTTTCTTGGACTTGTGGGAATAAGGAAGACGTGGCTTCTCCTTCTCTGTGGTGCATTGGAATAGGACCTCTGCCCTTCTTAGCTTTTGACTCTACCAGGGATTCTTGAAGAGCTTTTAGGAGCACATGATCATCTCGATATTTTTCTACGTTGATTTCTTCTTGAGACTCTATGCTCGACGACGACCCCTTCTGTGGTTCCTCTACAGCCTTGCCTTTTCCTTTGCCACTAGCCTCTGGAGCCTTTCACTTGCCTTTTGGGAACAGGTCCACTGTAGATTCCATAATTTTTACACCCTTGGCAGGAACTCTGGCAGAAGTCTTCTTTTCCTCATCCTTCTCCCCCTCATGACGATCATCATCACCTTCATGATCGATATGGCTCTGTATGGCGTCTGCCTTGCATGTAGTTAATGGAACCTTTTCTAATCTCTACAAGATTTTGATGGCTGCCTTCTTCATCTTTTTGATGGCCTCATTTGCAAGTTCAGAGGCGTGATTGATGTCTATCTCTGTTGACCACTTCAGCTTGGAGACGCTTCTGTATATCTCGCTTCTGAGGAGGTCACCCTCTTTCACGAGTTGTGATGTGTAGTCTCTGATCGCTGTATTGGAGGCACGGGCCTCTTTAAGGAGTTGAGCGATGTTCTTGGTCACAACATCCCCTAGGGCTTCCACCATAGCATCCAGTTCTCTGCGAGTTGCCAGATGATTGATGTTGGCCCTTGAGGTCTTGGTGTCAAGGCCGTAGGTGTCGCAGAGGAGAACATCTACTTGATTTCGTCTCTGAATGAAGAGTAATTCGTGTAGCCCGCAGAGACGAAATCGGCTGTGAATTGAGCGGCCAGCTCTGTGAGTTCAGTCTTCAACGACTTGATAGAGGATGGATTGAGCGTCATTGCTTGAAAGGTTTCTGCTAGATCATCCTTCTGAAGGATAGAGCTCTGAAGGGTTACTATAGTAGTTTTCAAATCGGCAGTTGTGGAGGATAACTCCTTCAGAGCTTCTGTGAGAGAATTGAGGTCTTGTGGCATTGAGCGTGAGATAAACAAGCTTTTCAACTCGTCTATCTTCTTGAACACCTCTGTGGCACAGGTTTGAAGCTCCCCCTTTGTCACATAGGTATCCTGGGTAATCGGATCACCAACACATGGTGGTCCTTTGGCCTTAGAGCTTGAGGCACCCTCAGCGGCTGGTGTTACGTAGCGTGCTCAGGGACTTCCATCGAATCCTCGCACATCTCCTTTAGGAGAACCTACTGGTGTTCTGTAGATCTCATGTCTGGTAGTTTCAGAGCCTATCCTGACAGTTTGATCTAGTGGAGACAGAGGGCTTTCTAGACCCTCTGCCTCTATGACTCTCGCCTGTGCCTCTGAAGCACGTTCTGGTTGTTCACTCTTGTGGGGAGAGGCAACAGATGCCTCTCTTGGTTCTGTCGAGTCCATGGGCGAAGAGACTCTTTTTGTAAAACCTTCATCCTTTTGAGACGATGAGGGAGTTGTATGAGGTTGCCCAGATGTGCGTTCCACAGGGAACGAAAGAATGTCCTCTGTGGGGATAGGCTGGTTAGGGTTCGGCATGTGCGTGCCTGCTTCAATAGAGGTTCCCTCTAGAACAGGGCCTCTAGACATGTGGATTGCACTAGGAGGTGGGCTTGGTAGTATGCCTTCGGCATCTTTTGCTCCCTCACCTAACTCTTTAGTCTCTTCTTCTTCGTCGTCTAGAACGACTTCTGTCCCCAATTGTGATTCATCAATTGGCGCCTTGAACTCCTTMTGGATATTCAAAAGAACATCCTGAATTTGTTCTGTTGGGGAAACATCGAGAACCATCTTGCGCAATCTTCTGCGCTTGGGTGTAGCTGCAGCCTCTGCCCGGCTTTCTTCTTCAATAGCCTCTGTGACCACAGGTTCTGTGATCACAGGCTCTGTCGGTTCAGCCTTCTTTATTTTCCTCTTCTTTTGTTTTAGCCGAGGTACAGTTGGGCCCTCTTCTTCTACGGGCCTCTTCTTCCCTTTCTTCTTCACATAAGAGTCATCAC
>NW_020203623.1:5076-18000 GCF_001531365.2 Cynara cardunculus var. scolymus | reverse complement strand
AAAACTGGATGTTCTCTCACTATGGACAACCTGAAGCTTCTTACGGTGCTCCTCTTAACACTGAATCTCCTGAAGCTGAAGATGATCCACTCATCATTCCAGTTACAGCTAGTCACTCCATCGCATCTTCTCCAGAGATGGTTGTAGTGCCCATTAGCTGTGTCCCTCCTTCTACTTCAAACACTGGTCCATCAGTGAATGAAATGCCTTCAGTTTCTGAACCTGTTTCAGTTGTTGAATCTGAGGCTCCTTTAGCAATAGTCACTATTGCTGAAGAAATTGTTGCTGAAGCCCTTTGCCCGGCTCAGCAATGGAATAAAAGCCATCCAATTCATCAAATTCTTGGTGATCCAGATGTAGGTATCAAGACACGTCGTGGTCTAGGTAATATCTGTCTCTTYGTCAACTTTCTTTCTTTAGTTGAACCCAAGAAAATCAATGATGCTATTTCTGACCCTAGTTGGGTTCTTGCTATGCAAGAAGAGCTCATTGAGTTAGATAGGAACAAAGTCTGGTACCTTGTCCCATGTCCATCTGACAAATCAGTGATAGACACTAAATCGGTCTATCGCAACAAGTTGGATGAAGATGGTGTGGTAACCCGCAACAAGGCTCGACTTGTTGCTCAGGGTTATAGAAAAGAAGAAGAAATCGACTATAACGAAACCTTCGCACCAGTGGCTAGACTAGAAGCAATTTGACTCTTTCTAGCCTTTGCTGCCCATAGACACTTCAAGGTCTTTCAGATGGATGTAAAGAGCATTTTCCTTAATGGAAAACTTCAAGAGGAAGTTTATATTGAACAACCTCCAGGGTTTATTGACCCTAAGTATCCAAACCACGTCTAATGGTTGGATAAAGCTCTTTATGGGTTAAAGCAGGCTCCTCGTGCCTGGTATGATACCGTTTCTTCTTTTCTCATCTCTGAGAAGTTCTCTTGTGGAAAGATTGACCAGACCTTATTTCTTAGGAAAATTAAAGGTCACATCATTCTCGTCCAAATTTATGTCGATGATATTACTCTTGGCTCCACTAATCCCTCTTTATGTTTTTGTTTCGATGAACGCATGAAGAAAGAATATCAGATGAGCATGATGGGAGAACTAACATTCTTTTTAGGTCTCCAGATCAAAAAAACTGATAAAGATATCTTTATCAACCAAAGTAAGTATGTCCAAGACATGCTGAAGAAGTTTGATCTATCCAACAATTCATCTATGAAAACTCCAATGGCTCCTCCACTCACTCTCAACAAGGATCCAAATGGAAAGCCTGTAAATATTACTGTTTACAGAGGAATGATCAGCTCCCTGCTGTATCTCACAGCTAGCCGACTCGATATCATGTTCTCTACTTGCTTATGTGCAAGATATCAAGCTAAACTTAAGGAATCTCATCTGATCGTTGTAAAACGCATATTCAGATATCTTAAGGGAACTCCTAATATGGGTCTTTGGTACCCTAAAGGTTAAGGTTTTGACCTTATTGGTTATTCGGATAGTGATTTTGCAGGTTGTAAAATTGATAGGAAAAACACCACTGGAGGCTGTCAGCTTCTAGTTGTAAAGTTGGTGAGATGGACAAGCAAAAAACAAAATTCAGTGTCCACATCAACAACTGAAGCTGAATATGTAGCCGCTGGTAGCTGTTGTGCCCATATTCTTTGGATGAAAAATCAGCTGTTGGACTATGATCTTCGATTTTCAAAGATTCCTATTTATTGTGATAGCACCAGTGCTATTGCTATTGCAAACAACCCTGTACTTCACTCCAAGACCAAACATATTGAGATCCGATATCATTTTATCAGACATCAAGTTATGAATGGTGATATTGAACTTCACTTCGTTCCAACTGAGTATCAACTCGCTCACCTTTTCACCAAGCCTCTTGATAAGACAAGATTTAATATCTTGATTAGCAAATTGGGTATGTTGAACACTGAAGATTAATCTTCAGCTATTATACATCACTCAGTAAGTGAAATGATTCAGTGCTCTATCTCTGACACTGAACTTTTGAGTAAATATATCTATTCTCTCTCTGGTATGATTACTCTTCTCTTTTCTCAACTTAAAACCTTCACTGAAGCTTTCTCATCTTCAGTGATAAATGTTTTAAAAGATGGTCTCAGTGATTCTCAACACTCACCACATCTCTAAGTATATCTTTATACTTTTCTTAAACTTCAAAACGATCACTGAATCTTTTCTTCTCAGTGATTAAAACAATTTTTTTAAATACCAGTTTCAATGACTCTCTTATCAATGAATCTGATGCCTTAAAATCCTCACTAAATCTTTCTTTTCAGTGATAAAATGTTTTAAATGGTCTTATCAGTGTTTTCTTTGACACTGTATGACTCTTCGTTTTCTTAAAAACTATTTGTTTTTAAAAGAAAATAGTTAATGAACCGTCTTTATGACGACATTCTCTATTTACTATGTGCGATGCTTTGAGACGCGCAAAAGGTTTTGTCATTACGCTACCTCATTTAATGCCATCCAATCATGGATGAGAACGAGGTATATTTTTCATCATGACCACTTTCCCGAACCGTCGTCTTTTCTCTGTCTTATATTATTTCTCTCTACTCCTACCTATAAATATGAGATTTCTTCTCCACTTTTCTCTTTACGCTTACAAAATTCTTAGACAAAACTCTGCAAGAATTCTCTCCAAAGCAAGAACTCTCTCAACTTTCCAAAAACTCTTTGACCTTTCTATTTAATCATCTAAGGTCAATATCTTCTTCTTCTTTCTTTATAATCTAATTTCTTTATACATATTCTACTTGAAAAACCCTAAATCTTCTTTGAGGATTTTTCAAATGAAGTTTTTACTTGTTCAAAAACGTTTTCTATAATCTTAACCAAAAACTCTTGGTTTATTTCTAACAATCCTGATTGCTTTACTTCTTATTGATACAAACAGATGGCTGCCAAGAACGTCGACTTCTCCATTGACGAGATCTCCATCAAGGCTAACAACCACATTGCCTTGTTGGAGATACCTTCCTCCAAGGCACATTACTAAGATGCGGCTGACTTTCTCAAACAGCCGTCCTTGGGCTACGCACTCAACCATGAGCCCGTCATGGTGAAAGAACTCCTTCAGCAGTTTTGGCTCACTACTGAAGTTGTCGAAGTCGAAGTCAAGCCTGGACGCAAGGCTAAGCAGATCAACTTCACTTTCAATCGCATGGAAGTGAGTTTTGGTGTTCCCACATGCTGGTCAGCTCTCCGTCTTCCCAAGGGCCCCTTCGACAGCGAACCCTCTACCGCGAGATCATTGAGCTTCTCGACGCCATTGGCTAACAATGGCCAATGAAGAAGGACTCCAATGCCCCTCTGAAGTCCTTGACAAAGATTGAGAAGAACAGGATGTCAACTATCTGGAAGTACCTGTTTTCTCATTTCATCCAGTGCATGGGTGGAAAAACTGGAGGTCAGGACCAGGCCTCTAGGATCTCCTTGATCATAGGCGTATCTGCGATTCAGCGTCGTAATATAAATTATGTTGCGGTCATTTTCGATGACCTGGTGCTCAAGCTAAACAAGTGCCAACAAGAAAAGGTGGTGCCTTACACCAGTTTTCTTTCAATGGTGTTTACCAAGATCTTTAAAGATCTTTACCCCAAAGAAGAAAACCTTCAGGTTTTCAAGCTTGGATCTAGGATTCTGGATCATAAGCTAAGGGACAGTGATGTGGTACTAACTTCTATTGTGTCCATCACTACCTCTTCTCCTCAGGTGGCCACGACAAGGGTAAACCCTCCGGCATCTAGCCAAGCCACCAAAACCCCTTCAAAACGACCCTCTCAACCAACTATTGGTTCTCCTCAGAGAGCCAAGAAGTCCAAAAAGGGGGACAGCCACGTCTCTAGCTGGAGCCTCTCAAAAGGCTTCAGTTATTGAAACTAGCCTTATCCCCGAGGCGTCTTCTTCTCACCCTCCCAGCTCTTCAGTGATCTCTCCCATCACTGTCGTATCAATGGTACCTACCCTCACCGCCTCAGTGACCCAAATCATTGAAGGTGTGAATATCAGCACCACCACCGCTAAACACCCACGTCTCTTCTCGACCATTTTCTCTTCTCCTCCTTCCTTGGTCTTTACACATGTCGATGATGTATCAACGATTGTCCTTCTTGATATTGAGACGTGCACCATTGGACCTAAGGTTGCTCCTCTCGATGTTCCTCTGCATATAGATGTCCATCCTCTCGAGGACATCTTTGCTCACGCTAGTGACAATCCTTTAGATGTCACTTATGGCCCATTAGGTATTCCATCTTCCTACCCTTTCTTTTCTTCTAACCTTGAACCTTTAGCTTACACTTCTTCTTTTGCAGGTCCTTCTTTGATGTATCAGTCTGATGCTCAGGAAGTGGAAGAGGAAGAAATAGAAGAAAGACGATGGAGGAGATGAAGAGATCGATGATGCCTATGATATGGCATCAGACATCAAACTTCTCCTTCCACCCGTTGATACCGTCCTCTGCAGGATCAACAAAGTCCACCAAGAGATGCCAAGCCAAGGTGATCTTGATGCGAACTTCCTTGCCATCCAGGCGAACGTTCAAGAAGTTCAGAGTCATCTCTAGACTTTCCAACAAGCTGTTCAAGCCAACACCAATGCCCTTGCTGTTCTTCACAACAGGGCTGACGATGATCAGGCTATCACTAATCAACAGACTGGCCTTCTTCAACAGATCCTGGATGCTGTCCGTCAACCAGCTCCAGTGATCCCACCTTCTTTCTCTGCCAGTGATTGTGCCCAGCTCCATGAGACGCATGAGGCAACGATAACTCTAGCCAGTGCTTTGCAAAAGCTAGAGGATATAATGGTTCTCCAGTGTCAGCGCTTGGACGAACTCTTTGGCCAATTCTCTCAAGTCTTAGCCAGAGGCGGGAGATGAGGTCCAATGCTGGTGAATCATCCGATGCTGTACCTACCCCTTCTCAGGCTGTTGGTCTAGTATCAGCTTCAGTTGCAGTTGAAGCAGAGGCTCTCAGAGCTGAAGCGGTTGCTGCTCCTGTAATCCCGACCACCAAAGCTGCTCCAGCTAAGGATGTCGATGCCATCCCTAGGGATGATGCCCCTACCATCACTGCTGCTGGTGATGATGATGATGAAGATGAAGATGATGAAGATCGTGATGAACCTTCCATTTCAGACCCTGGAAATGATCTAGATGGCAACGACAACGATGACGATGATGATGATGACTTTATCATCAAGTACCAGAAGCCATCAACCGTCACCAAGGGAGTTGCCCTCAGGAATTCTGCATCCCTGGGGGAGCAAAGGCAAGGTGAATCTACTCCATCAGGGAACCAAGACCCAAAGTCGAAGAGAAAGGCGATTGCTGAAGAAGGAAACTTGAAGGTATTGTTTAATATCCGTCAACAAATTTTGTTTGAAGACTCTACCTCTCAGGTAGTGATTACTTCAAAATATCAACTTCATATTCCATCAACAATCTGCGATCGACTGGAGCGGGTACCTGATTAACCCGTCTCTTGTGCTCCTACTGACCAGCAGATGTCTCAGTTGAAGGAGTCACTCGACCAGACTAGAGTAAAAATCTCTCTTCATACCTCTAGTGGTGGTGAGTTCGACTTCTTGTCTGAAGTTGAAAGACTCGAGGCATTAAGGGGTGAAGAAGAGAAAGCTTCAAAAGAAACAGATTGAAGACAACTTGAAGCTGGGCAAGTCACTAGCTGAAAAAGTCCTTCCCAAGAAAAAGTCCAAGAAAACGGTGAACGCTGTCCAAGCCCAGGCTAAACTTCTCTCTATTGCAGAAGCTGAGCATGAGAAGAACTTGAAGCTAGCGGAAAAGGACAAGCGATGGAGCGAAGCAAAGCTGAAAAAGAGAGTCAGTTCCCGCCCGATTATCAACGTCAGCATCAGCAGACATTCTAAAGACGATGGAATGATGGTCTCAATGCTCATCGCCAGGGACAATCTTGATGCCGTTATCGAGTACCCTTCCTACCTTGGCCATTATGGATACAACGAATGGATGGAGATCAGACAAGCCATTCAGTAATCCAAGTCGAGACACAAGACACTTATCGAGGACACTATCAGCGAGCTCATCAAAAGAATGTCCAGGTATTTCAAGGTCCCTAACAGGCCATCTCTGAAGAAAAGTGGGAAGATGAAACTCAAGCTCTCTGATCCTAATGATGGACAATTCCTAAGGAACGAACATGAAACAAGGTTCTCCTTAGATGAAGTCCTGAAGGGTCATCAGAGTACAGACATTTCTATGCTGAATCTTGACTTGCCAGATAAAGGTCCCAATACACCCAACTCTGCGCATTTTAAATCTGAGTTAGGAGTTATATTTCTTGACTATGAAGGTGAAGTCAGATTTCAGAGAATGTCAGAGCTACATCTATGTCCAATGGATCATATGGTTTACCTCTTTCTCTAGATAGATGATAGCATGCCTGGAAAAGTCATAGATCTGAAGATACGAAGGGAATTCCTACGTCGAAGGAAACTTGGTGAAAATGTACCTGGTTACATAGATATAAGAGTTCTAGAATAGTTTCTCTTTGTAACAACAATCCACTTTTCCTTGTAACTTCTTGTACTATGTCTACTTTCAGTGATTGTACTTATAATCTATAACACTAGACATGTACTGTAATACTTGTAATATTTCCTATGATTATTAAAATGAGTATTCCATGTACTTCAGTGAAAAAGATCCCTGAAAAAAGTAATAGGGACACAAGTCTATGAGTTCCAGTGTTACTTTTCGCATTCACTAACAATCTATAAGTCAGTGAATAAGCTTTCAGTTTCAGTTTCCGTACTTGTAATTTTCTTAGATATAACTTAAGGAAAAATTTCAAGCTGAGACTGGCTAACTGAAAAAGTTCCCAAAATAGTAAAAAGGGACATGTACTTTATATGTAACTTTTCCTTACTATTATTTGATAAGATAACCTTCTTTATGTTATCTTGTTATCATCAAATAGGGGAGATTGTTGATCCTCTCTCTCAGTGATTTGATGATAATCCCTTTTCACTTATACGTTGTATTTATGTTTCTGTCTTTTCAGTTCCAGCGACCTTCACTAAGTATGTTTATTGATCGCTGAAGAACTTGCATTGTAAATCTATCAGAGACAACAATACTTGAAGAAGACAACACTCACACCAAAGAATCTTCAGCTAACATCGAAGACTGAAACTAAAAATTAGAGACTGGCGAGTACGTGATCTGAAGCGGTATTAAGTGATTACAAGCCTGTCTACATATGTGTGAAGACTGCTCAAGCTTCAGCGAATGATGAAGAGACCATCATGTCATTCTAGCATTCAGCGATCAAAGGAAGCTTGCTTAGCATGACTGTTGTCTTGTCCTTATACACACAAAGGACAAACACCATACCCTTATGAAAGTTGGTACGATACGGAGCCGACTAGTCGATTCTATTGTCCACCAACTTTAGGTAAGGATGTCTGGTCATGAATAGTGCTTTTTGTACTATTCACTGTAGCAAAGGACAAGCCTTCCTCTTAAGGCTTGACACGCACTCTAACCCTACAATATTGCATTAAATGTTTATTTAAAGCACTGGTATAAATAGAAGTGCTTTTTCTCCATGCAGAGTGCGCGCAACTCACTCTCTAACCCTAATTCTTACTTCAAGCATTTTCTAGCTTAAGTAAAGGATCTTCTCTACAACATTTCTTTTCTTGTATTTACTAAGACTTAGTGTGTAACTAAAGATTGTTTAGATAGGTTTATATCACCTTATCTTTCCGCAAACAATCTTGTAAAATCTGTATTGATCTTCTTTATCAATATATATCTTAAATTTGAAAATATTGTGTTTGTATTAATCCCCCCCTTTTACAAACTGTTTTACTATTCTTGTTGACCCTCAAAGGACCAACAGGTTCTCTGATTCTTGCTCTGTCATAGCTTGGAAAGTTCGCACGAATTGCAAACGGCACATAGTTCTTTGTAAATATCTCAGTTGGATCAAATGCCGCTTTTGGAGTTTTGGACGCACCAACTTCAACTGTAGTGGAGGGTTCTGGCAAAGTCTGATGATCACCCTGGAATGGGAAGACATGATCTTCATCATTAATATCTGCTTCAAAGTCGAAATACACTCCAGTTGATTCATCAATGTTGTCAATATCTTCTCCAAAATCCTGTTCTCCACCCAGTTCTCTAGCAAAATCTTCATTGAAACCAACATTAGCCGACAAATCCAGTAGCAGCCTTGTTCCTACTATGGAGTCCTCCGGCTTTTCAGCCATTGGCTCGATCGTTGGATTTGTCTACAAAACTTCATCATCTTCAACAAATATTGGCTCTGTAGTTCTTTCCCTTGTAGAATCAGGAACATAACTTTCAACATTAACATCTTGAGAAGTTGGCTCACTTTCAACACTTTGAGCACGAGCAGACGACTCAGCCAACCTCTGTCTCTTTCTCTCCTCCTCATGATGATTAGGATCATCCGGATCATCATGTCTTTGTTTTAGTGAGGTGGTTTGAGCTTGACAAGTCTCTTCTAGGATAGATACCCATTCGGAGAGGGCATTAATTGAACTTTTAAGGGCTTGAGTGCTTGATGTGACTAAGTTACTAACTTTTGAGAAGTTAGAAGCAACCACATCTTGAAAGGCCAAAAACTCTAAGGCTCTAACTGTGGGATCATTATCAATAAGCTGTCGGATGAGCCCAACCAGATCTACATCTTCCGCATCAGGGTTTTGAGTTGACATTAGTTTGGCATACAACAAGGATTTAAGCTCACCTACCGATGGCTTTTGTACCGTTGGAGGCTCAGGTACAGACGATGGTGATGACACAGTTGGTTGATCTTCTACTACTGGCTCCTTCCCCTTCAACAACCTTTTGAGACTTGAAATTTGAGCTTCTATGTTATGTTGAACAGCCTTTAGGGCGCCGTCCAAATATTCCCTTGACACGAAGTCTGGTAAGATCATTCCTGGATCACTTAGATTACCAATTGAGACAGCAGTTGAAAAAATTGTTGTGACTACGTTCAGTGTTGGCAAAATGGTAGCACTGGTAGGACTTCCGACTGGTCCATGTGGTAGGTCAATAGACACCACTCTTGTAATTCCGACGTGTTCACTAAGAACCGTAATGGGAGCAACAGATGCTCTAGAATCTTGTGTACCTAAGTGTATAGGCTCTATACTTGAGGTGCACAGAATCGAAGTCGTAGGTTGGGGCAGCGGCCTACTTATTTCAATATCTACATTCTCCAAGTGAGAAGCAGATAGAGTATGTGCTATATCCCCATGATGAATTGAAACAACTGGTTGTTGAGAACAAGTTGAGTGGTCGGGATGTGTGTGCAAGTGCATAGTTGGGCTAGCTATGTCTTCTTCAATACCAACATTCAACGGATGAATGTCAGTAGCAGATGTGGGTGCCCGGCTAACTGTATCGGCTGGGATAGGAGCTTGTTCTTCATTTTGTGCTCCACTCTCACACTCACCATCTTTTTCTTCTTCCCTTGCACTCAACCTCTCAACATTTACGACTTGAGCTCCTTCATCCATCACCTTCTTCTACTGGAATATCTGAAATATATTCCAGTATACGATCATATTCATCAAATCTGCCTCCAAAATCATCAACATTGAAGGATAGTGAATGCAGATTTGGACAAGTCTGCGGAGCTTCAAACTCCGAAAAAATATTGTCAATATTGTCAACCACTGCTCCAAGTTGAATACTCTGAGAAAGAATCGGTTGAGCAGGGTTGTCAGCATCATCATTATCATCACCCTGAGCTGCCTAGTTATCGGATATTGTATCTTCGGAACTTGTAGAAGTCGTGGAAGTACTATCTGTTGAAATACTATGCTAATCAGAGGCTCCCGCTCCTCATCACCCCTCTCATTTTCATTTTCTCACACGAATATAGTTCAGTGAACTTTGTTTCGACGAGTAGCGGATAAAGTTAACTTATGTAATACCAAAATATATTAACAAATGCTCCAAAGATAATAAAGTTGATATTATAAAGTCCAAATTAAAATATTAAAGTCTCATTTGAATGTCCAAATAATTTTACCAAAAATGTGGAACTTGGATATAATAATGATACCTTTATAAATTTTTGACAAATTGTATTTTGTCATAAATTTAAAATGGGCTTTATTTTGTTTAAAAGGGAAAATAAAATCTTTATGGACTTGGGCCTTAAAAGGGCAGCCTATTTCTTTCCTTTAAAACCCGCATATAAATACCCCTCCTCCTTTGAAAATTGTCATTTTTATCCTCATTTTAGCAAAAGAAACCTTTCTTCTCCCTAATCTCTCTCTTTCTAAATCGAACCCCTCCAGTTGAGTTCGTCTTCAAGAAATCTTTAGAAATCTGTCAATCTTGAAGAATATTCAAGATTTCAAGAAAAATGTATTAGCCTAGTTATCTTATCCTTATGTAATAATAAAGATTCTTGCATTTCTACATCTACTTCTCGTTCTAGTAACTAAAAATTTCTAGAGAAATTCAAAAAGGGGAGATTATACTTCACAGACATTTAAATGTCTCCAAAATGATGATAATCTATGAGCCACGAACTTTGAACTCTATGAAAGAAGGAGAAAACCACATTGTATGTGGTATTTAATCACGAAAGAAGACAGTTTGAAAACTGACTGATTCTGTTAGTACTCTCGTCAACTGTATCTTTTGAAATAAAAGACCTAATGTTCTGACTTCTCTTCTAAACCGTATTTTGATGCAATTAATCTCACTCAAAAATATTACGTTTTGAACATTCAAGTTCTTGACACAAGGTTTTGATGCAAAAAGAGCTTGGCTGATAGAGCTCTGCATGCATCTTAAATCGGTTAAATCCTTTTTAAAACTCGTTAAAAATGAGTGAATCTTCTTTTAGAAGCTAGCTTAATAGGTTAGCTTTAAAATAATTTAAAATCCCTGGAAAATAATGAGTTTAGACCCCCCCCCCCCAAAATGGCCGTCGTTCGAGGAATGTGCAATCTGTTTTGGGGGCTGTGTCACTCAAAAGGGGTAGGGTAATGCTGATTACCTTAAACCCATCCAAAACTCTTGAAATTTGGGAAAAGTCTGTTTAACTCCTTTTTATGGTAGGTATAAAATTTGGACATAAAAAGAGTTGTAGAAGGTTCCTTTTTGGCAATGATTTGTAAGAACAAAATGTCAGATTTAGAATTTATATTCTGTCCAAATGGCAGCTTTATGGGCAAAGGAATTAATTATAAATATATACATTTCTGGACTATTTTCAGAGCAAATAAAATAAGTATCAACTTTAATTCATAAAACCCATTGGCATTACATAAGATATGATTTGACTTTATCTTTGTCAAGAACCCATAGATGATCTAATTTTTGGTCATTGGACTGTTTAGGAAGATTAGGGTAGGACGTGTAGAGCTTCAGACGTCATCTCCTTGGATATTCATTGGCAAACTTGTGAGTTTCCACGGCCCCACTTTTAATGCTTTTTGTTCATTTAAACTGGGGGAAAAGCATGAAGTTATGCAAACTATACTGTTTATTTATGAAACCATCAGACTAAAGAACTGTTCAGTCGATGCTTTGCTTAAAACCATTGGACTAAAGAACTGTTTAGTCAAAACCATTGGACTAAAGAACTTTTTAGTCAAAACCGTTGGACTAAAGAAATGTTTAGTCAAGTTTTGTTTATGTCATGAAATATTGACTGTTTTGCACTATGATATAAATGCTAAATTAATGTTCTTGGGAGTATGTTTCCAAATAAAGTCCCCGTCCGTAAACGCTACTTGTTAACTCGGACATGTCCCCGGGCTGTGGTAATTGTGGATAGCCGCTATTGTGTTGACAGTCCCACCCAGAAAGGTGTGCACATTACCTATGTTTTATTGGTCTAATCATGTGGAATTTGGACCACCGCTGAATTAGTACTATTACGAACTGTGGGACCTAAGTGAGTGTACAGGCTACTTATGGTTGTTCGTAAAATAATGGGGCACATTGGTCAGGAAAGGCTCAGTAGCTTCTCAAGTTTTTAAACATCGTTATGGATTTACATTTATTATGTGCAAAAGTTGTGTATAGTTTTGCAAGAAATGGTTTATGCATTGTAACGTTTTGTGCATGTGAAAACCCGTAAACTCACCAACTCTTTGTAGTTGACTTGTTTTATGTTTCATGCTTTTCAGGAAGTAAGTAAGAAATGAACTTTTTGGGGCATGTTTGTGGCGATACCGATTAAGCTCACCATTGAAGTTTTTGTAAAAGAAGTATTTTATTCCATCTTAGTTATGGATGTTAAATTTGAACTTTTGTAAAACTTGAATGGTGTTATTTATAATCTGTTGCTGTGWCTCGCTTACCTGTTACATCTCGTGTTTCCGCTTTAACGGGATGTGACAGATTTGGTATCAGAGCCTCAGTTATAGAGAACGCCGATTTTTCCTTACAAAAAACACAAACTATAACCAAATATTTTCAAAACGGTTTTCAAGTGATTTAAATACATATTTATGCAAAGTGGGTCACGTTATTATATGTCAATTAAACAAAGYCTGATCACCTATGTTTAATTTACGTATAATAGAAGGACTTAATCGGTTGTACTAAAAGTATGCTCCAGATAAGAAATTGTTGTGAAAAGCATGATTTTGTGTGTATTGCATAAATTATGAATATCCATTGCCCTAGACCGACCAGAGGTGAAGGATTAGAAAATCCTTAATATTGTTAAGTGTCCATGATTGGACCAGAAGCGCTGGTTAGAAGGACCAGAGGTGAAGGATTAGAAAATCCTTAATATTGTTAAGTGTCCATGATTGGACCAGAGGTGCTGGTTAGAAGGACCAAAGGTGAAGGATTAGAAAATCCTTAATATTGTTAAGTGTCCATGATTGGAC
>NW_020203623.1:0-4990 GCF_001531365.2 Cynara cardunculus var. scolymus | reverse complement strand
ATATTGTTAAGTGTCCATGTTGGACCAGAAGCGCTGGTTAGAAGGACCAGAGGCTATGGATAGAAAATCCCTTATATTGCTAAGTGTTCATGTTGAACCAGAGGCCGATGAAATAGTATTCCATTGGTTTGCTTAGCCTGTATGTGGAACCAGGGGACCGATGGACGGGTTACTCATTACTTCTCTAAGTATGTAAGATGAACCAGAGGCTCTGCTCATGCGACAAGAGGCTCTGCTCATGCAACCAGAGGTTCTGATAACGCAACCAGAGACTTTCTATCTTGAGATTCTAGCTTGATTTCCACCCTTAGACTTGCCTAGAAGCTTCTGTTATAGCATTAAGCATTTATATATGGTACATTTCATAATTAAGATTGTTAATATCGCAGATCACTATGGCATCATCTGCTCCTAGTGAATACTCGGCCAACGAATGCGGTTACATGGTTCGCCGATCCAGAAGGAGCTCATCCAACAATGAAGAGGTAGACCCTTATGAGCATGAGGACACTGCGACTAGTGGGGCATCTGCTTCACCACCGGCATCTATATTGCCTTCATCGGAGCCAGTACCCGATATCCCACCTCAAACCTTTCATGGTTCAAGGATTAGAGTCACGCCTAGGAAAAGTGTTCCACTACCTCGGTGAGTGACATTCGAGAATTCTGCTAGAGTTAGAGGAGAGTCATCTCAACCACAGCTAGGGAGCAAGATTTCTCAAGTAGTGACTGGAGTACCTACATCCTGCACTCGGGGGATGAATCTGACTGAACGAGAATGGGTGCAGAGAATCGCTTCAGATACTCAAGTTCACCAGACCCGGCTAGGATACCACCACCACATTCTGAACAACTTATCCGATGTAATGGAAATGCACGACCAGCGTATGATGAGAAACTCGGATGCCGTCATTGCTGCGAGACGGGAGATTAGGAGACTATACAAGTGGCTGGTAGTGAGGGGGATGATGATGTTGATACTAGGAATGATGATCGGTTGGATGTTGTTCTAGAAAGATTGACTAGTGATAGGCTATCCACTCTTTTGCAAAGAAACCCAAGAACTTGTTTTGAGAGGTTGTAATCAACTATGAACATATGACATCTTTTGAGAAATGCTTATTTACCTCGAGCCATGGTTGAATATAAGATTATTCTGTTTAGTTATATAAATGCTTGAGTGTTATCCATTCGATGAATGTCCTTTGCATCATTTAAATGACTGGAAGAATATTGCCCTTGTTATTGCCATAATAATGATGAAATTCCCTTCTGACTTAAGCCATAGAAAATGCCGCCAAGAAGAGAAAACCCCGAGGTTGCACAACTCGTATCTGAACAACTATTGGCTGCACTCCCCAATATTGTCAGCCAGGTAGCGGCAGGATTGAACGCTAACCAACCAACCAATTCTGAACCTAGAACACCTAGAGAATGCACTTATAAATCCTTCAGATCTTGCAACCCAAAGGAATTCCATGGAACTGAGGGAGCCGTAGGATTACTAACCTGGATAGAAAGTATGGAATCTGTCCTCCATATTAGTAAATGTTCAGAAGCAAATAAAGTAGAATATTCAGCATGTCTACTACAAGGTCGAGCGCTGACATGGTGGAACACATTAGTTCAGACAAGGGGTCGAGAATCGGCCAATCAACTTTTGTCGGAAGAGTTTAAGAAACTACTTAAGGACGAATACTGCCCAAGAAGTGAACTCCAAAAGTTGGAAATGGAGTTATGGAACCATGAGATGAAAGGGGAAAACATAGTTGCATATACTACTCGATTCCATGAGTTAGCGAACTTAGTGCCACATCTGGTGACACCCGAGGAAGTTCCAATTGAGAGATATATTTGGGGATTGTCTCCAGAGATTCGAGGAAACATCACCTCGACAAACCCAAAGACCCTTCAGGAGGCAATAGACATTGCCACCAAACTCACAAATAATGTTGTTTGATCTGGAGAATTCGCCAAAGGAAAGAGAAAGATGGAGGAACATGGGAATCAAAGATTTGGGGGAAGATTTGACAATAGGAAAGTAGCAGGGAATTTTGGGGTTCAGACGCAAGTGGTAAACCAAGGAAGCAAGCCTAAGTGCAATAAATGCCAATATCCACACTGGGGAAATTACATCATCTGCCAAAGTTGCCACCGAGGTGGTCATGCCGCGAAAGATTGCAGGAAGCGATTTTGTTTTGATTGTGGGAGTCCAGACCACATAAGGAATGTGTGCCCAAAGAGAAAACAAGAAACAAATGCTAACCAAGCCCGACCGGCCAATCAAGGAAACCCAGAAAGTCAAGCACGGGGCCGAGCATTTGAGATTGGAGCAAAGGAAGCTAGGTATGATCCCAATATGGTTACAGGTACATTTCTCTTGAATAATGAATTTGCATCGGTATTATTTGATTCAGGGGCAAATAGAAGCTTTGTATCATTAGATTTTAAGCCAAAGATTAACTTAAAGCCCCAAAGGTTGAAAGAAGCTTATACAATAGAATTTGCCAATGGCCAAGAAATTAAGGCTAGAGATATAATCATGGGTTGCACACTAAGTTTAGCCAACAAAGATTTTAGTATAGACCTTATTCCGATTGAGTTAGGAAGCTTTGATATAGTCATAGGCATGGATTGGCTAGCCAAAAATCGTGCTAAAATAGTCTGTTCAGAAAAGGTTATCCGAATTCCTCAAGAAGGAAGTGACTCAATTGTAATTCGAGGAGACGAGTCAGATCAAAAAATTAGAATAGTATCATGTATGAAGATGTGAATGTACTTAAAAAAGAATTATGTCGCATTTTTGGCACATATAATTGATAGGAAGGTCAAAAAGAAATGTATTGGTGATTTCCCTATAGTTCGGGAGTTTCTTGATATATTTCCTGATGATTTACCAGGACTACCCCCGCCAAGACAAGTCGAATTTAGTATCGACTTAATCCCTGGAGCTGCCCCAGTGGTAAAAGCACCATATCGATTGGCCCCATCAGAAATGCAAGAATTGTCAGGTCAACTCCAAGAATTATTGGATAAAGGATTCATAAGGCCCAGTTTCTCACCATGGGGTGCACCGGTTCTATTCGTCAAAAAGAAAGATGGGTCAATACGAATGTGCATTGATTATAGGGAACTTAATAAGTTGACCATCAAGAATAGATACCCCCTTCCCAGAATCGATGATTTATTCGATCAACTCCAAGGTGCCATATACTTTTCAAAGATCGATCTACGATCTGGATACCATCAAGTGAGAATTCGAGACGAGGACACTCCCAAAACAGCATTCAGAACCCGTTATGGTCATTATGAGTTTTTGGTTATGCCATTCGGGCTAACCAATGCACTGGCGGTCTTTATGGATCTGATGAACAGGGTTTGCAGACCATACCTGGATAAATTTGTAATCGTTTTCATAGGCGACATACTAATTTATTCACAAAGTAAGAAGGATCATGAGCAACACTTGAGGATGATATTAGAGTTACTTAGGGACCAGAAATTGTATGCAAAATTCTCCAAATGCGAATTCTGGATTCGTGAAATAAAATTTCTTGGTCATGTGGTTAATGAAAAGGGGATTCAAGTAGATCCTGCAAAGATCGAGGCCATTAAGAAATGGGAAGCCCCAAGAACCCTGACGGAAATTCGTCAATTTCTTGGTTTGACAGGCTACTATCGACGATTCATTGCAAATTTTTCAAAAATTGCGCAACCACTCACAGTTTTAACCCAAAAGGACAAGAAGTTTGTTTGGGGAGAGAAACAAGAAGAAGCATTTGAGACCCTTAAGCAGAGACTACGTAATGCATCTATTTTATCCTTATCCGAGGGTTCGGAAAACTTTGTGGTATATTGTGACGCATCACCTCAAGGATTAGGATGTGTGCTAATGCAAAAAGATAAGGTCATTGCATATACCTCAAGGCAACTCAAAGTGCATGAGAAGAATTACACTACACATGATCTAGAATTGGGAGCCGTTGTATTTGCACTTAAGATTTGGAGACACTACCTATATGGTACCAAATGCACTGTGTTTACTGATCACAAAAACCTTCAACACATCCTCAACCAAAAGATGTTAAATATGAGGTAGAGAAGATGGGTTGAACTACTTAGTGATTACGATTGTGAAATCAAGTACCATCCCGGCAAGGCAAATGTGGTAGCCGATGCTCTGAGTAGGAAGGAAAGAGTGAAACCAATAAGGGTGAGAGCGTTGGGAGCAATAGTAAGCACCAGTCTGAAGGCACAAATTCTCGAGGATCAAAAAGAGGCATTAAGGAAGGAGAATTTGAAGAATGAAACTCTGCACCACAGAGAGACTAAGTTTCAACTTAAATCAGATGGAGTTTATTACTTGGGAAACAAGGTTTGGATACCTAAGATTGGTAATCTTAGATCCATATTTTTGGATGAAGCCCATCGATCAAAATACTCAGTCCACCAAGGAGCGGATAAGATGTGCAAGGATCTTAAGGAATACTATTGGTGGCCTGGAATGAAGAAAGACATTGCACTTTACGTAGGCAAATGTTTAACTTGTGCAATGGTCAAAGCTGAACACCAAAAACCATCCGGTCTACTTCAACAACCCGAGATTCCCCAATGGAAGTGGGAACAAATATTGATGGATTTCATCACAAAGTTACCTAGAACTGGGAAAGGGCATGATACATTATGGGTGATCATAGATCGACTGACAAAATCTGCTCATTTTCTACCGATCCGAGAAGATTATATGATAAGTCCAGATTTTATACGAATCTTGAAGAAATATTCATCAAATCTCAAGAACAAATATGAATTCAAGATAGATTGGAGAGAGAGAATTACTTTGCTGTCAAATCACCTTTTCTCTGATTAATGATGTAATAAATGTGTAATTACAATTACAAAGGAAAGACTATTTATACTAAGGAAAATAAAGCTAAACTAATTACAATAAAGCTAAGTAAATGGAGAAACTTGAATACAACATTTTAGC